>NC_039497.1:2007096-2129579 GCF_003590095.1 Trichoplusia ni
ACAATACGAGTATTGTTCTTTGCAACAATAATATCAATACTTTATATTTTTAGTATTGCCTCGACATCAGTGGCGTGCATAGAGATTTTATTCAGGGTAGGCAAAAAAAATCGGTCAATAGGAGTCTTATTCGCTTCTCTCAGATTTGATATTTGGTCACGTATCAAATTCATGACCGTACCAAACGCTGCTTAACCTCGATATTTCTCGGTAATCTGTGAAACTGTTCACTCACTATATAACTATCACGGTTAATGCCTACAGCTGAAAGACAGAGGGACAGTCGGCTAGGCGGTTGTGCGTAATGTGAGTGTTAAACTTATGCACGATAGCCCTCCATGATCTTAAAGTAAGATTGTGGAAGCGAGAGGCTGCTCTGCAACTCATATTATGCTGTCTCGCTTCCACAAGTGATAGTAGATCTGACTTCGATGTTTGTTACTTAGGCATTCGCAATAAGTTCAACTCCGCGCATGCGCTCTGTATTGTTAATTAGTTTGTTTTCTCAGTTAGCCGTCGGAATTATATTCATAGATCAGAATATTTTGCTAAAGGGTTGTTTGCTAAGGGATAAACAAACGCAATGTAAATGTAGGATTACTCGAAATGATTTTTATTATAAACTAGCTGTTGCCCGCGACTTCGTCCGCGTGGTTAGAAGAAATTGCGACTATAACTTGAGATTTAAACTATCTTATCTCACAAGTTGGATCGAACTGCACATGATGTGCGAATTTTATTATAATCGGTTAAGTGATTTAGGAGTCCATTGAGGACAAACATTGTGACACGAGACATATATATTAAGATGAAAGGGATCGTTCCAGAATAGTACAGAAATATGACAACTTTTAGATAATTTCCTAAATCTTTTTGAGGTTTTTTTATATGTTCATGTGAGAAGGTTATAATATAATTCTATTATATTACGAAATATTAATATTCATACAAAGTTGAGTTATTATCCCATATTACAATACCTTACATTTCATCACTGTGAAAGGTTAGGAACTCACTCACACATTTGTCCCCGAAGTGATCTTATACCTTCTTAGTTAGCAAATAAACATTCTTGATCATTTCTGAATTGAAGCAGCTATCTCTAATGATTTTTTTTCTTCCAGGCTACGGTCATGGCGGTTACTACAGCGCCCCCGCTGTCAGCTACGCTAACCAGGTCGCGTACGGCGGATACGGCGGATACGGACACGGTCTTGGCGGATACGGTGGACACGGCGTCGGATACGGCGGTCTTGGATACTACGGACATCACTAAACCTCGCGCACGACGAAATGTTCAAATTTTTTGATTATTTTTTCAACTTATACTTTTTAATACTCGACGCAATCGACTTTGGGGTTTAACACCAAAGTTTTTAATCTGTGATCAAATATTGGAATATTTTTTGTTGTTTCATAACTTTATTTTGTGTTAATGGGGAAGTTAAACCCTTTGTCTATTGATTGAATATAATTTGGGCATTAACGCCCATATTATACAACGAAATATATGCGAGTCTTTGTAAATATCTAAATAAAATAATATAAAATCAATATTGTCTTTTTATCATTTATTGGATTTGTATAATTGTGATATAACATAACCAGTGTATATAGAAAGTTCATGATTACACAAATATATCTACACATACACAACACAGATGTACAGAGATTTAGCGTTAAATAAAACAATTACCATAAAATCGCTGTGCCTAAAAATACAAAAAGTTCGTGGATAAAGTAATTCGGAACAGTACAGTTGAAAACAGAATCCTCACGATTAGCATCTGACACAAAACAAAAATCACAACTGTATAACGCCTGCCAAAAAATAACAAGCAAATGTGTACAGCTGCGGGTTTGCGCGGGCTTTTCATACCGGCGGGACAGATTATACGGTGCTCGGAGGTATTCATTGAATGGTTGAAGAGTTTCATATCATTGTATGAATTAATACTTATTTGTTAATTTAATACTTGAAGCTACGGATCGTCTCTAGCTACGTCAATCAAAACTGAAATGGTGAATATGTGCTGGTTGTAGCAAATAAATTATAAATGTATTAACAAAAAGTGAACGTGAAGTGTCCGTGCTTTACACTATTGTAATATGGCTTTGATAAATAATACATTATTATTGCATCAGTTCAATACCAAATCTTTAAGATCGGTGGCAGACAGTAAACCCACAGTTTCCACTGACGACGGGCCATCTAAAACAAAATAAACTTATTGTATTAAGTGATTGGCAAACACAAAGATTTAGAAAAGTGTTCTTGAACAAAATGTTATAATTCGTTTAAAAGAGACCAAACTTACCGATTGGAAACCAGTCAGTTGGAGGTATGTTTGATTCTAGCCTGGCTTGTGATATAGCTTCTCTTATAGCTAATGGTATTCCTACTGATAAACACAAAGGAGGTTCACCAACAACTGTGAAATAATCATACAAATTAGATAACAACTTAACAATGTAAACAGTCAAATGAGTATGTCAATTTATTGCTATCTGCACCTTTATCCAAGATTAAATTAGGTATAGTATCAAAAAGGAATTTCATTCCCATACTTATTTGCATTTTGCAACATCACTATAAAAATGTCACTTCCATCAGGAACTCTTATGAACGCCCAAAAAGCTATTCGAATTCATACTTACTCTTTGCTCCCTGTATAGGTTCGAATGTAAACGAATTGTTTCTGAAATAAACTCTGAGGTCTTGTGGTATGTCAGTGCACATAGGAACTTTATAGTTCCAGGTCCGATTTGTTAGTAGTTCGCCAGTATTTACATCATAGAACAGCTTTTCACTGGTCCAGTACCCTAGACCCATTATAAATGCACCTTCTACCTAGAAAGTTAATACTTCCATTATTTATTTGATTTAGTCCACTGGTTACTGTTAAAATCAGAAAAAAACCGATTCTATCAATAGTCATTAAGTCAAATTAGACTAGGTACTAGCTAGCAAATTTTAATGTCAACCTCTTCAGGGTTGCAATAAAGGAAAAGCTATTAAGTTGTCGACTGTAATATATTAATCTTGACCTATTTAAGTTTATATAAATTTCATGACCTTAGCAGACCAAAACTAGTCTTTGTACAAGATAGCAACAATGGAATAACTTTGTCGTAAATTGTATTATAAATTTAGATCATCTTGTATACCAACCTGACCAACATCGAGTTCAGGACTAACACTTCTACCAACGTCTTCCAGAATATCCACTCTTAATAACTCATATTCACCAGTCAGCACATCTATTTCTACTTCAGTCAACGCAATCCCAAAAACATTATAATCGTACCTCGCTGGATCATCCTCCGTAATAAAGTCTTGGACTTGCAAATCTATTTTAGAATCATTTGCCGTTTGTATCACTTCAATCCAAGAGGCATTCGGCTTTTCTGCTTTGATAGGTTCAAGTCTTTTTAATAGTTTCATACAACACCTAAAGACTCCTAAACCAATGTTCTGTGACGTCAGACTCGCCCCAGATTCAACACAGTTTGGAGAGATAATAGTATTTGTGCTTTTTACTTGAATGTTTTCGACAGGAATGTTTAAATAATAGGCGCAAATTTGGGCGCATTTCGTGTTGATTCCTTGACCCATTTCAATGCCTCCATGGTTTATGACAACAGTGCCGTCACCGAAGTACACTGATAGAATAACGTTATAACGTGCGTAGGGAAAAACATTGAAGTTTAAGAAAGAAAATCTTAATCCTCGCTTTTTCCATCTATTCTGTTTGTTGAATTGATTTACAAATGCTCTTCTGTCTTCATATTGACCGTCTTTTTTGAGAGTGTTGTACATTTCAACTAGAGAACTGGTAAATTCTGGTTTTAGGTTATTTAACCTGACTTCAACTGGATCTAAGGATAGTTCGTAAGCTATTTGTTCCATTATAAACTCTGCTTGAGCAACGCTGTCAAATGTACCTGTAAAAATAACATTTTTGTTATGTAAGAACTACATATCTAAATTTTTAAATCAATTAATTTAATTTTAGTACCTGGTGCTCTAAGCCATGAATTCTTAGGAGTGTCGGTGATGACATTATAACATTTGAAATTCCATCTAGATTTGTCATAGCAATTGTCAAATCCTTCCATAACCAGAAAGGAAAACGTCTCATTTTCAATATATCCAATGTCTTGATATAAATGGTAGTTCATATATTGAATGACACCGCGGCTATTAACACCTACCTAGAAATAAAGTAACTTTAATTTAAACAAAAGGGAAAATTACATAACATACATTTATCAATATTCACAATTTATATACTTGCTTCAAAATTAGTGGTAGACGGAAGCTTCTTTCCAACAGACCTCATAGATGATGTTAAAGATTGTATGAATCGACATGGCCGGTTTAGTTTCTGAACAACCAGTCCACACGCAACAGCTGATTGTATGCTGCGAGATATTTTCAGACCAAAGGCACCGCCTACACGACGTACCTGCACATCAATGCTGAAAAGAATCATTTTTTTTAATATCCAATTCCTCCACAATCATAATCGCTGTTCTTTAGGTTGGATCAATTGGATCAATAATTACCGGTTCTGTTGCATGTTTAAAGCCTTTGACATCATCACCTGCACCCCTCCAATCCATTGCGAAGATGCATACACTATAAACCCTTCTTCAGAGGGATGTATCACACATACAATAGTTTCAAGTGGAAAATGATACTGTCCATACATTGTGTTACCCCCTTTAACAACTTTCTCAATGTCATCACCTCTATCAACAGCTTCTTCGGAATCATAAAAATTAACTCTGCTTTCATCTTTTACAGCCTCTTTTATATCAATGACTGGTCTTTTTACATTCTTATACTCAACTTCAACCATTTTAGCTGCTCTTTCTGCTATGGGTTGAGTTTCCGCTACAATAATTCCATAAGGTTGGTTATAATGTCTTACTGTACCGTCACATAAAATTTCTTCACCAGATGGCACATTTGTATTAGTCTGCAGAGTAAACGAATTCACACCAGGTATATCTTTAGCAGTGTAAAATGCTATCACACCTTGTTGACTCTACAAAAACAATTATGCTATTAACTTTGTTTTTAAATCAGTAACAGATACACTGATGGGAACATGACTTACTAGAGCTTTTTGTGGATTTATAGATACAATTTCACCAGCACCGACAGTCGTAAGGGCGAACGATGCAAACACTTCGTAGGGTTGTGTCGGTAAATCATCAGAATAAAAAGCTTCCCCTGAGCACTGAATCTGAAATATTATAGAGGTTAAAATCTATTGAAAATTTAAATCCACCTTTTTCGATGCTTTTACTTTGACTAATAATCTTACCAAGGCTTCTATTTTCGGTATTGGTTTATTTAACGGGTACACTGAAGGGTCTGTATCGTATTTCTGTTGCGCTTGCGACACTGGTCGAGAGTCATGCAGACTGATCGCTCCGGAAAGAATTCTAGGATTCACGATGTTTTCAGGAGATAATGTGAGCAGGCCCTGGAAATTTAAGTGCTTAACTGATTTTTGTTTCTTTTCTATTGTCCTTTTGTCTTAAATATTCATTAATTTTATTCAATAGACAACATTACTCGATTTAATTTAATGACACTTGAATTTCACTAGAAAATTAGTAGACAATTGCTAAATACCTTGTAAAATATATGCAAAGCGACCTTCCTTCTAAAGCCACGCTTGGTTCAGGTGGATTTTCAACAACCACCAATTCAGAATCCAATATTTTCAATGTTGCCTGTACTGTTTCATTGGTGAATAGTTCTTTGCCAACTAAATATTGTTCTGTTTTTAGAGCTCTATTGAACGTTGGGGATAGCCCACCATATACTATTCTTGCTCTTGAAACCTTGTTGTATTTTGTGATCTGGTAGAGGAATCCTGCGCTGACTATTGAACTTGCATTTGTGCTTCTGGGCATTAGCTGGAAAATCAAATGTTTTTATTTCAAATAGGCTGTTTTCCATTCACTTTTAACACGTTACATATTTACAATATTGAGTCTTGGTGCAAGATTAAAAAATGTCACTCTATAACTACGTTACTGTTTTAAAAACAAATATATATACACTATATCTTATATGTTATTATTTGCAAGATCAGCGTAAAATAGCAAAATGGTAAAAATTTAATTGAAAATAAAATCCTATCGTGGAAGAGGAAAGAAACAGATCAAGTAAATTTTACTATGGTGTACCGATACATTACAAGAATACCGTACCTAGAAACAACAAAACAAAAAAATAGTAAATCGATGAAAAATTAATATGCACGAAATATGTAGTCCCAATCATTCTTAACATGAATGTCAAGTCATGGTAAAGCTTCTAGAAAGCGAGACTGTAGGGAAAGAAATAATTACGGAATTAGAATGCTAGATTAGGTGATCATGTAAATAGTAGAATCATTCAAAATTTTACTAAGAATCCTAGTCTCTTCTTTATTATTTAAAGTCGATATAATACAAATAGAAATATACTTATGAAAATACTAGATATGCGTATTTTAATACAAAGTGTGAAACATGCGATACATAAATTAGAAAAGAGAAATAGAATTTAAACTGCTCACATAGTCATTGAATAATTACTGTATTATCCTTGGCTTTATCATATTATGACTAGACACTACTATCAACCTAAACAATAAAGATAAAACTACTTTAAATTAAAAACCTTGTTGTTTGGCACTAAGCCTAGAAAAATAAAACAGAAATTCTACTACATTTTCTTATCGAGTTCAAGTTAATAGTAAGTGTTTAATTTAATTAGTAAACTTTTTGCTGATATTTCACAAGAAGACAATGTTGGTATTTAGCTAACAAAATTTAGCTAATAAAAGTGAAGCACCAATGCACCACAAGGAATTAACAGCAATTAATGATGTGGATTCTCTAAGAACTCTCTTGGGAAAAGCATTTATACCATAGCGATCACCAGGTATCAAACCTAGGGCTGGAGTAAATATTTCATACTTATGACCAATTTCAATCTTACCTTATAGGTAAATATTTTGTACTCCTTGCTCAGCGGTGGCAGCATTACGTTTAGAATCACCATTCCTTTCATGTTCGTTTTCAAGAATTCTTGCATCGTTACCAACTTTTTGGAGTTTTTATTTTCTATAAACAAGTAATATTATTATTACTGCTAGCCTGGTATGTCCCACAGTAAGGCAAAGGCTTCCCTACTTCGTCCACTTGTCTGTGACCACTTGTGACTAGCTAGGTAAGAACGAATCCAGGTCATCCAGCCATGTCTGTCTGGGTTTGTCTCGCTGACGTCGGTTTTGTGTTAGGTAAATAAAACGGTAGCAAGCATTTCAGCTGGTACTTTAATCACTTTAATCTGGATAGAAATCCACGAGATTAAAGTGCTAGATAATTTACACGATTCAAAGTAATTGTGGCTACGTGAGGCTTCAGATTTAGGTATGACACAACATAATATTACATTGTCACCCAATACAGACATG
This sequence comes from Trichoplusia ni, assembly GCF_003590095.1. Lineage (NCBI taxonomy): Eukaryota > Metazoa > Arthropoda > Insecta > Lepidoptera > Noctuidae > Trichoplusia > Trichoplusia ni. The sequence continues at coordinate 2,014,584 of NC_039497.1, forward strand.
CATGATGAGTTCCAGCTCAATCAGAAAACGGGAAATGTGTCAAATTTAAGAGTCAGAAGTAAACAGTATAAATCAATGGAAAACATACCAATCGTTAAATTAGCGCCAACAGTTTCTAGTAGAAGATAGATATCCGATGAGAAGAAGTTGAATTTATGTTTTATCATCAAATTCCCAGCAATGGTACCCAACTGTGAAAGCAATAATATTATAGTTTTTGCCATAAGGTCCAATCTTTATCAAAGAATACCTGAACACTCGACTTACATTTCTCACAGGAATATGAGCGACCTTCTGAAGATGATCATACAACTTTGTCAGGTACTCAAAATACTCTTGTTTTCCAACATTTTTGAAAATATCCAACAGCTCAGTGAGAGCCACAGCTGCTCCTATTACAAGGTTCTGATCTATTTTATAACCTTTGAGTTCTTTAACACCATTTATGTCTATGAGAACTTTGGGATAGTCAAGAATTGGATAAGCACCTGAAAACAAAATAGTATTCATATCAAGCTTTATTAAACCGCAATAATTTAAGTATTTAATATTCTTACCTTTAGCGGTATTGCCGCCTACCAGCATGTATGAATCATATCCTTTTTCATTAAGTATTTTGAATATACTTTGGACATCTACGACTCTGTACCAATACTTGCCATCATTGAGTCTTATCTCTATAACATCATTACCCATAACGTCATCTGTTTCAACAATGCACCACTCAGATTCCTCGCAATTACTTTTATCACAAGCTTTTCCAGATTTTTCGCAAATTTTTAAGTCCTCGATATCAAGAATTTGACGTTTTGGGCTGTCTTTCGCAAATTCCTTGAATGCATCTAATATTGGTCTGTACCCTGTACACCGGCAGATGTTGCTGCCCAATGATTGTTCTACTTCCAACATCGTGATATCAGGTTTATTTCGGAGGAGACTGAAAAGAAGAAACATTTTAAAATAATTTTGTTTCTAAATCATATTGTCCACCATGATGTTTTACATTAATATAGGTTTGTTTCTGAAAGCGTGACAGCAATACACAGCAACATATCTCCTCTTCTGACTCAAAGACACGCTGCCATCCACAACTTCTTAAAGTTTTTATATTTGAAGAAGGTCTGACCCATTTTGCACTATAGGGAGGGTATATTAGGGGGAGGGGGAGTATATGGCATTCACAAATGCAGCAACCTAACATTTAGAGTGATGTTAGGCCCACAGACTCATCCTCTTCAAAATGTTCAATACCTGTACATAGACATGACCCATCCAGGCGAACAGTACCCGCACTGGGTTCCATTGTAATCAGCTAGCGTTTGCTGCAGTGGATGGTAACCAGTTTTCTTGTTACCAAGTTGTTCTATAGTTGTGATCTCAAGTTCATGACAGGCAACTATTTGTAGCATACACTGAAAATTAAAGGTGACAAAAATAATTTAGCAAATTACTTATACATAATTCTTCTTTAAACTACACATTGATGACACACAATATTAGATTTAGTTTGTATTATGAAGCAAAGACCAATGAACACAAATTAATTGCATTACTTTAACTGTTGTATTGTACTGACACGGCATTTGAAGGTCAGTGTTATGATCATCACCTACGTTCACTCTTAGAAGAAAAAATGCATAAAACACCTATGTATTTTTGACTCCATCAATCTGAAGCTCACCAATCTAATTCTTGGAATTAATTTACCTTAACTTAAATGCTAAAGAACTAACCGAGTTGACAGCATATGGTAGAGCAGATGGTTTCTGTGCAACGACCACGCATGCGCCGCATCCGGCTTCCTGACACATATACTTAGTGCCTCTCAATTCCAGGTTCTCTCTGATGTAGTTAAGTAGAGTCAAATTCGAACTGACTTCGCCGCCAACTGTAAAATATTATTCAATTTAATATACTTGTCGAAAGTCTGCTTTCTGAATTAGGTGTTAATATAATAAGGTGATATTAATACCCTATTGAATCATGTTAGTCCGAAGCGTCCACTGGTGAACAAAAGAATTTCTGCTGCTTTTTTATCGATTTGGCTCAACCAATCATGTCAGATATCGCAGTCGATTGCTAAATATAAACTACCCTCAACATAACTCTGATATAACTCCACAAGTTTAATGGTCGCATAGGAAAGTTGTACTCACCTGAATATTTAACGCCATTTATTTTAAAACTGACTCTATCCATACTTTCAGTCATCCAAGCGAAATGCTCTCTAAAACAAACTTTGGTTCACCAAAACTATCATGAAATAATATGCGACATCTGGTGTTAGTTAGGTCAAGGTCTATGTTAACAAACTGGTGTATTAAATTAAATCCTTATTCTTAATTTTCTGTGAATAGCGTTTTAGGTAAAAGAAAAAATAAAAGACGAGTGTATGTACAATACGTGGAATTGTTAATTCTTAATTGAAATGGGCATGTTATCCTAAGGATATAATGGTTAGCTATTCAGCAAAAATATTCTAGACATACCACTTTAATTTTATGCAGTTGATGAAAATTTCACACGGAATTGACTAACTGATTCCTGAAAGATATTTTCTTCACAGCATTGCAAATAGAAGTTATACTCACACGACCACGTCTTTTATATCACTTTCTATAAAATGATGATTTTTTTATTAATAAATTTCTTTTCAAATAAAAACAAGTTATTACGTCACTAAAGTTTAATGAACTAAAGGCATAACCATCTGTAGCAGTATTCCCGGTACTATTTGTATAATGATTTACGCTGCGTATGGAAATACTAATGTCTCAATACCTATACTCTATTAGCACCCTATTGATTATATACTGTTTATTCAGGTGCCATACAGTTTTATAGATATTGCTCTTGGTATCATTTAATTTAAAAACAAATGTACAAATGTTTCGTGATGCCGTGACAAAAAACCGGTCAATTGCGAGCTCTGTACAAATTTGCTTAAGATAAACAGGTTTGGTGACAAATTAATTGTGGGGTACTATCAAATTTACATGTCACTTCTCAACAAAATTGTGACATTATATTTTCAGCCTGGGGTTACGGACCCTTACAAATAATGTACATTTCTGATTGGTAAATTGTAGAGTTCGTATTTGTTTATTTTCAAGACTTTATGAAGCTATAAATAAAATAATTAACAAGAAAAAAAGACTAAAAAACCAATTAAAAAAATAAAAGAAAAAAACATTAATTTCTAGTGGTTTCTTAGGTTTACGCGAATGTTAGACATTGCAATGAAACTACTTTTACGGATTTTATCGCGGTTTAATATTTGATTTTAGTTCTGCCCGTGATCATGATACCTACAAAGGTGTCGAAACGTCGAGAACTAAAATAAAAAATAAACCGCGATAAAATCCGTAAAAGTAGTTTCATTTCAAACTTTAATTTCTCATCAATAATGCCAGAAATAGAATTTTGTTTTTTCTACGCCTCATTCAAAAGACATTGATTGAGACAATGGGGTATTTGGGTACTACGGAAGGGGAATTTGGGACAAAGGACGAAAATAATCCAACAAAGATCCCATAAAGAATAGTTTTTTTCTTTGACCGATCGAACCCTAAAAATACACAGTAAGACTTTTCTGTGAATTCAAAATTAGATATTTTTAACCAATGACTTGTGAATTTAGAAGTGCACTTGAATGTTAAATGCTCGAAGGGTTTAATTTTGAGTTAACTAAATATAAACTTATAAAGGCCTGTTAGGATATCAAGCAAGTTACCATAGCTAAGCTACCAACCATTATTTACTGTGTAATGCCCGCATGTTCGCCTTGTGCAACCAATTCTATTGCTCCCATATAAAGTGTAGTGAAAAAAAATGACTATCTCTTAAAACAAAAATTTCCAGAAAAAGTAGAGTTAATACTCCTTTTTGAATATGCAATGAGGACCTACCCAAAGGTCCAAAGATAAACAAACCGGTATCACTGATATTAATACTCGGTTAACTTTATAACTTAGTTATATTCACATCAAAAGTCGCTAATGCAAGAGATACCCCATTAAAAGTTTTCAAATCCAAAAATTATACTAATTAGAGCAATTAGCGAACTTCGAACGGAAAACGAGTAAATAATTTAGGAAAGGTTAAAACGATAATTTCGTTTCTTTGGTCATCTATACATAGTTTTTTCATGCATGTGATAAAAGAAACATGTAATTTATGGGTTTGTGACAGCATTCAATCCTCACTGACTTCTATACATCGGTGAATAGGGTGCCAAACGAGGATACCTACATACTTCGTAGTTCCAAAAGTTTTCAATAGATGGTGCTGTGCTTGTGACGTCATCTTTCTGAATGGCGGTGTTAAGATTTTCCGCGATTGAATGACTACATCGAGCCGATAATCATCAGTTATCGCTTCTCGGCCTTTTGGCTAAGATCAAAGTGTAGTATCTGTTCTTTTCAGCTTAATATCTGAAAGTTCCCTCACTGAGGGACCAGTATATTAAACTGATTTTTGTAAGCTGATGGGATGTTCGGGGCTCGCTCCACTCCCGTCACGGGTCGGCCCGGCACTGCAGTGCCGCCGGGATCGGCCTACATAGAACTGTGATATATTAATCCATCCAAGGCGTAGCGCGGGGGTATACCTTTCCGTTTTCAAGACAGAAAATGTAATGGAAGGTATACCAGTGTCACATTGTCAGTTAACGGAAGTAACTCATAGGAATTACGAGTACATTAAAAATTGTGCGAAATGTATAGTGGTTTTGAGGACTGCAACTAATGCAGATTGATTTATTGCGCAGTGCGATATAATTTGAAATGTTCTGGTAATTAAACTCCTCCATAATAATAATAATATACGACATAACAAATAAAGGCACAAAAAACCCCATGAATCATTTGAATTTACGTATTTGTTATAAGGAGTTACTTGAAATGAAGCCCAAGAAAGAAAAGAATAACAAAAATCGTTATGTGCGCCATCTATCGGCGATGGATGAAAGTTTTTACCGACGAAGCCGTCTGTGAGGAAAAGAGAAACCAACAAATTTTGACGTCACGTCACGTGCAAATTAACTTTGACGTAATCCACTAGATGGCGCTTATAACAGTTAATTCGCTAAATCTGGTTCTCTGACATGTATACTGGATGGCACTAGTAGACACAAATCAAGAGTTGTTTGTGGGAAACCTCAATGCCCTGGGTTTCACAAACATACATTAAGAGGTAATATAATATATGTTTCCCTATTTTTGTTAATATGGGTTTACAAAATTAGGGAAACATTATAAGGAAATGGAAATTCCGAATATTGGTGGAATATAAACCGTCAACCAGTTTAGACGAGATAATCAATGCCATACCCAATAAAGAAAATAAATATGGGAAGACATATTTTCAGATAGATATTGTTACGTCCAAGTACAATTCAAGTCAACTACCGAAGCGACTTTTAAAATGTAGAGTCATTCACTAAAAAAAGATCTATGGTCCAGCAATTTACAGGTCTTGTCTAAGTTTCGACGATACTACATGAAATTAATTTATAGAATTAGATAATACATATAATTATGATTGAAAAAAAAAGTATTTCACCCACTCACCAGGAAAAGCGCGATAACTTCATCCAAATTGCTCTACGTTCCCCACCGTTCAATCTGTCAGCAATTTCTCTTGATACATGTGTCACAGGCAGGTTTAAATATTTATAGGTTTAAACAGAAATCGGTACAAACCTGCCGTATTCAGCTGTGGCATTGCGACGAACCGCGACACCGCAAACCAACATTTTGAATATTTTGATTTTAACAAGGATACAAAATTTTGGAGGTGGTTAAAATTTCAGATGCACGTACTCGATGTCTTTTGGAAGTCCTATCATACGGTATAGTGGACGGTGGAGTTCAGATACGGTGCTCAAAACCTGATTTTATTTTCAGAAACTTTTAAAATTGAAAGTTGTAATAGAATAAGACCAAGCCAACCCATGTTTTATAAAAACCGACACAGGAAAAATCTTGTAGGACGAAAAAATGAGTACCGGATAAATATTTTTCGTATGTATTTAAAACCTATTAACAACGTTTTAGCACATAAAACACCCCATGCCTTTAATGATTTCTTTTTTCCAGAAAACGTACAATGATTTTGTAAACCCCAGTGACAAAGAAACCAATCATCCAAAACCACTTTTTGCTGTACTGCCAAAATTAACGAAAAGACGACCTTACTAAGTTATTAGCTAGACTATATTCAGATTAGTTACAATCGAGATTGATTCAATAGGACCCTTCCGCCCCTATAATGTAATTTGCAGGGATGGGTGCCTATCACAACTTCGCATTGGTATTATTGTCAATCTGGTGGTTTTAATTACGCCTAATATCGGTATCTATTGAACTAGTTTCGTAACTATCGTAGGATTAATTCAATGTTGTATAAAGTTACAGTTGTACTAGTTGCTACGTAGGCGTGACGTAAATAGCCCCAAGCTTTATATTCCTAATGTTCCGTATGGTCGCTCGACGCATTTACCTCGCAGTATCAAGAATGTAGTTGATTTTGCCTTGCAGTCTTCCGAGCCGAGTGGTTGAGGTCACCACGCCAAACCCACTGTGCGCATCGTGTCGCGGATTCGACCCCCGCGTAGGGCAAGTATTTGTGTGACCCACGAATGCTTGTTCTGAGTTTGGGTGTTATTGTGCATGTGATTTGTATATTTTTGAAAGCCCCCGCGACACGAGCATTAAAGTCCTTAGTGCGGAATCGTACTAAAGAGCCTGCTCTTTTGTTTAAGCACCTTTACATTCTTAACCGTTCCCCATAAAATTTTAAATTTGAATACTTTTAACAAAAGGCAAAGTTTCCTTAACTTAAACAAAAGGGAAACGCCAATCGTATTCGTGAATTAAAATTTGATTCGTTACAATACTGGATGCTTTAATAATGCAGTGTAGGGTGCCTCCGTTTGCCCCCTATACCGGGACTGTCCACTAGATTATTCATTAGACTTGTGAATGCCTGAAGGCTATAGGCTAAGGCTAATTGGTTTGAGTCCCGTTCAAGTTCACTTAGATCAATTATTTAGGACTCTACCTCTGATGTTTGACAATTGTTGGAATCTGGATTTGTGTTTAAATTGTCATTGGAATTTAGCCTGATGTTGTTAAACTAATAAGATTAGATCCAGGATGAAGTTACGGCAAAAAAAAACAGAAAAAATTGCTCGATAATGTAAATACGCTGTATTCCTAATGTTCACTCATTTAGATTGAAAACTCCTGAATTCTAAAGTAACAGTTTTTTTTTAGTTTACGTAACTCATAAGGATTTTGTAACTAGGAGAAATATTCCCAACTTGACAACATATTGCTCTATTAGTAAGACGATTCGTTTACACCGTCATGGCGTCATGAGCAGGCAAGCTTTCATTCAGGAACGTAAATCCGGAAAGCTTTCAGAAAATATATTCCAAAATATTGAAATAGTCATGCAATTTATCAGTCAATTATATTTGTTTCCATTTAAATTTTATTTTTGGCAGATACTGGCTGTTGATATAGATTTTTACATAAAGTCTTGAATTGTTGTTTAACATTTATTTATAGCTCATACCCTAACAAGAATCTGGTAACATGACGTGGTGGATTAAGTATTAGCAAAAAATAAATGTCATTTACTTTTCGAGTAACAAGTGGCTAAAAATTACGATGACCAAAATTTATTTTATCAGAGAAAGAGTTTACCACGACTCCTAGCCTTCAATTTTCAATTCACTATAACCAATAACTCCGCTTCGCCTTATAGCACAAAAAAAAAACATTTCCAACAAAAATATAATAACTGAACCGATCATCTATTAGTTTCCATTGAGGCTCTACACATTGTGCCATTGTCGTCGATATCAACTAGCTGTTTTATAATTTGACGTTTGCGTGTTTCATTTGCAAGGTGAGGTCCCTTATCGAGTATTCAAGGTTAAACGTTATAAGAAGGAAATGTGTTAGCTGCCCTTTGATGTAAGCCCAACCTAATATTCCACTAATTACCATAGAAATGTAGAGGCCTTTTTCTTTTGTAATGGAATTAGGTTATTATTTTTACGTGCTTGTATGTTTTAATTTTATGGGTATTTGTTGAAGGTTTTTTATGTGAGTAAACAGACGTAATCTGTAAGGGGATCTACAAACATTTTTTTCTGTATTGTTTTGAGATTATATGGCAAAGCAGTGATATTCTAAAACATTCATGAAAAACACCATTGATTATGGACACCAAATGGATGACAAAGACAGATTAATATTGACAAGCGATGTTACTTGTCTCCTACATGTATGTAGGATATCGTGATAATAATAAAATCATTCAGGAATTTAATCCCTGTGTTGCGTTCGTTTTCAAGCCACACACACAAAGACACGCAGACTCAGGGCAAGCATTTATGCATCATCAAGTGCTTGTCCTACACTGGGAATGAACCAGTGACACGTCGAGTCTAGTGGGTTTTGCATGGTGCCCCATTATCCGTCATTCACCCATGCACTCAACAAGAAGACACATTTGACCTAATTTAAAGACATCGCTATGAATGAAGTCATTGCCAATCTTTTTCCGATTTATTTATAGAGCTAAAACAATTAGGTATCTCACAACAATTTCGTCAATCAACAAAAATGGAACGAGCAAAAAGCTTTGCCACCTAATTGGCATAGAAGCTTCGGTTGACCTTTTGCGCTCAGGTTTAATTAATAAAACAAATATTTGTTCAACTAAAAATATTTTAACAACTGGCAATACCATTTATTTATTCGATGTCTGTATCAATAACACGTCATGATCAAGGTTATAAAGGTTCGATTCAAATATTTAATTGAAAAGCTTTGCTTTAAATCAATTTTAAAAATAGCTGAGTTGTATCCAAGTACCGAAATGTTTTAAGTGCCAGACCATGTAAGTGAGAGAGTCTTATTATAATAGAAAGCACTGGTTTTATTTTTCTTCTTTTCGTATGGTTGTTGTAAAACCTTAAAACCTCTGGTATTTAATGTCTTTACAAACCCTGGGCAAGCAGGTTACCTTATGATGTTTCCTTAACCGTTTTCAGCAACTAATTATGTACACTACGCACATGAATTCTATAAACATTGGTGCATCCCAGGGTTCGAACCTACATCCTTTGATTCTCCACCAGCAGTCATACCACTAGGCTATCACAGCTTCTCGTTTTCACACTAACACCGTATTACATCACGAAAAGAAAATACAAAATTTACTAAACACTCGGTTATTATTATTCCAAAAAGTTGACATCAGTGACAGTTGACTCACACAGGATTAGCATACAGATTACGCTCGCTAACACCGGTGCAGAAATACTTTAATATAAATATTATCCTTAACAACGTAACAACATGGTCACCCTATTCAGTCACGTACTGACACCACATATTGCGTGTTTAATTATTTGCGGCGTATTAACATAATAATTGTACTGTAATTAATGCATCGCTTGCTTCACGTGGTTTATATTGGCGTGTGTACCCATTGTGAATACTGTTTATGGTTTTTGCAGTGAAATCTCTGAGCGAAAATCCTGTGATGAAGGGCGGAATATTAGCTACGATTTTTGATACTTTTTGTAATGTTTTTTTTAATACGCGTCTAATAAGTCAATAAAACAATACCGTTGTCCACAAAAAAGTAACAAATTAATGAAATGCGAATGATTATAATAACTTCACAAACAATCACTCGATTGTAGATCAATATGCTCGTAGAAGGTATTGTGAATAAGTCGAAATACAGCTTTAAGTACTCCCGAGATGATCAAACCCCGTGTGACTAGGAAACGTAGATGATTTAACCTAGTCAAAAGGTAAAAAAACTGACAATCAGTCCATTATGGCACATCAACCAAGCCACTTATGACTAGATTCAATTGAAGCAAAACAAGATTATAAATAATGCTTCAGGACAAGTTCTCCAATATAAAACCTTGTTCTCCAAGCTCCCTGCTATTTAAATGTATCTGAAACAGTCTACACGCATCCCAAGTACCAGACAATAGAATTACATCTTCATAAGTGTATCTATTCTGATCAATGAAATTAATTAGTACACGAGGAACGGATAAAACCCTATTATTAATGTATTCCATTGACATTTAAATTTATCCCTTGGAAATTATATTAGAGTGGCAAAATGAGAGAGACGTCTCGTGTGAGCTGGATGAATAAAGGTCAAGCTTCGCTCGCCAAGGTTGATTTTTGGATGGGTGACCACTTGTTAGCCTGAAGAACTTGAGAGACGTTTGTACGCCAGGAAGCATGTTTTTCTGGGCTAGAAAGCAGGCTTCAAAATTGATCTTTGATAGTTCTTAAGTTTTCAGTAGGTTTATTTTGCTGTTGGTTAGCGAGAAAAATATCATCAAAAACGGAATGGTTTAGATCTATACCAACCTTTAAAGGTTATTTCTTATAATTTAGCTTTGAGCTTATTTATTTGAAAATTATTGCTTTGCAAACGGCTCCCTTTATTTCTTCACTCTGTATGTAGATATTGTTATAACTTCTTCATTGTCTCACTACTTTTAATATAAACATGAACAAATCCATCTCCTGGTACAGGTTTATTACAAAATACTTAAATCATACAGATATATTCTTTAATACTCTAACAACAAGCTATCCATAAAAGATGTCTGAAAAGTATGTAGAGTTACAAAATGCAGACAATTTAATAGAAAACTCTTTCTGCAGTTACGAAATTGAGACCATATATTGTTTTGTGCTTTCATACCTGACAAAACATTTTTATCATATTTCGTACCGGTTGTAGCTTTGATTTATTTAAAAAAAGTCTTTTTATCACGAAAAAACATTTGGTAAAATAAAAAAATCTTCATATTTTTCTAAGTACCTAGATATTTATTTAAAGCCGCTTGCATGTTGTTGATGTTAAGACAATATCATTCAATGGATTTCCTTATATGGTATCGAGGACAAGGAATTTTCTGTAGCTTTGTTTTTATTATCCATCACCTATAATTATCCAGTTCCCTGTCATTTGTTGTTAATTATCCTTCTCTAACACAAATCTTGACTTCTAACAACATTTCTCAGTAAGTAGGTACATTTACCTACTAAGACCATTCTTAGTAACATTAATGATTAAACAGCGGTGCCTGGCCGCGGGCGGCTTGTTTTACAACGAGCCATTAGATAAACTTACTGCTAAGCAAAATTATTATTGTTGTTATATCACAAAGTAGGGTTAAATGGGTCCTTTGTAAAGCTTTTTCTAACAATTTTTGAAATGTAAATTTATGCTTTCAGTAGATGGCAGCTTTGATTCAAATGGGAGTACTTTTGTCCAGCAGTGGAAAGCAAAATAAAGTTCAAAATAATGTATGTGTATTTGTTTCAACCGCTGTTTGTTTTGGTGCTAAATCAACTGATATAGTTAACTTCTGATACAACTGTAGTAAATAAATCAAATACCTTATATTAAATAATCCTATAGACTGAAAAATCTCTTCCAATTATCACATACGAAATAGGCTTAAACAGGAAAAAATTAACAAAAGACATTCCCAATCAACATGGAAGTGGATTCTTCATTCGGATCCTCAACTTTCATACAAAATTCAGTCACTAACATTCGGGAAGGTCTCAAATTTATTCGCGGGAAAGAATACATCATTTGACACAATCAATTGACCTCTGCGATTCACAATGGTTGTAATCTCCAATGCCTGTACCATGAGCTCTCATGATGAAACTGTTATCGTTGTCAAAGCGAGATGGAGCTCTACAACTTGCATATCTGTGTTTCGCTTGCACAATAGGTAGAGCCCTGATTTATGATCTCATGGTACAGGTACAGACTCAGTTCTTATTGTACAAAGGAGACTCGGATAAAAGAAGCTTTCAAAGCATTCTTGTGGTGATCTAAATGCAGTTCTGCAATGTAGAGGTGAAAAGTAATTGTGCTCCTATAGCGTCAGGTTTCTAAGGAATAATGCAGGCTTGAATGTCTGTTAGGAGGTTACAATTATGGGGTTTAGTGTAAGGTGAATAGATGAAATTTCAATGCAATTTTAACAACTTTTCTGAAGTGGATCATAATTATTTTACGGCTTAGTCACGCGTATTTATCATTAAATACGCATGAGTAAACCAAATGATATCAAATAATTAATTTTAATAATATACGGGCTCGACAAAAGTGGTTACCTACTACTAATTTGGAATTTCGTTTTTTGGTACCTATCACTTTTAGTCATGTTTGCCCATCTTGCGAAATCATGTATCACTATTAATTTTAAGATCCAATTACGTCTTTCCACACACTTCACAAAACCTTACCAAAACTGGTAGACACACCAATAAATCTGGAAACCCCAGCCAAAATAAACCTATTTTCTACCGCGGTACTAAAAGTGCCACAGAAGCCCGTCTGGTACGTGACCGAGGCCCTAAAGTAGCAGCGTCATAAAAAGTAACGTCCACGACAAACTTCCTCAAATACTCTTGTAATAATGAGTATGAGGAAAACTTTTGGAACTAAAATAAAGAAGTATTTTACTATAATTTGGCTGAATGCTGGGATTCCATGACACTTGTAACTGTCATCTGGAAAGGTATGAAGGCACTGTTTATCGTTTCGCTTTCTGATTTTTTCCGACCCGTTTATAGTCGACTTTGCCGATTTCAAGAGGAAAAAAACTTCCCTGTGTCCTGTGTATATACGTTTTTCTACTTAGGCTTGTTCTTTTTAGCTTTTTCTGCAAAAGATTTGTCCTTGTATAGACGGTGCTTTCACAAGTATTTAATTCAGATGCACAAGACTCTCAGTTACAGAAAAGGCATTTGCGAATCAAGTCGTTCACCTTGGTTTTGGCGTGGTGAAGTACAACTAGGTCCGTGCATTCAATACGTTCAATAAACAGTCCCTCTTTTTTTGTAACAAAAGTAATTCTTTTCTACCCTATCAATCGCTAAACATAGCGGCAACTCAGAATATGAAGCCAAGTATTTTCGCGTTACCTACTTTTGATATTTTTGCCGTATAACTTCTGTAAAGAGTTTCCCGGCATCCTGAGCTTTGAAACTAGTTACAAGCGATTGTGAACTTGAGTTACAATCACGAGAACTTATACAAATGTTTCTGTTATGATTAAATTGCTTTGGCTTCGGTATTGAGTATCGCTTTTGTTCTCTCCACAAGTTTTGGTTGTGTTGTTAATAAGTGTTCTATAAATTGATGGCTGTGATAACAAGGAATATTATTTTATAGTTTGTCAATTTGTTTTTAAATGGTATCAATTTTGACTCTTCTTTTGGAAGCTGGATGCGAGCAGCCGAAGATAGATTTCGATGGCGTGCAATTGAGGAGGCTTTTTTCCAGCTGTGGAATATGGGCTGATGATGATAATGTTGATGATGATGGACACAACTCGGGAAAAAAATGGGCAAAATATAAAAAAAAACAAGATATAATTTAATTTAATTTATTTATTAAGATAACATAATCCACTTGTTAGTAATACATGAATAATATGGTTAGTAAGTCACAATCACAATATAAACATATAAAAATACAGCAACATACAGAATAGATTAGACATGAAGTCTTATAACATTATTCATGTACGGGGAATCTACCCTATAAGCTATCATGTTCAGGATGCTGTTGGTGCTGGCGCGTACTCTGCTGACCATTGAAGCGATGCGTTTTCGCATTATCGCGCTAAAACCGTCAACATGCGCGTCCGCGAACATGCCGGAGGCACTACAATAACGCGGCAACCCCAACAGCATCCTGAACGCATTATTATACTGGATCCGAAGGGATTCGTACGATCTTCGAGTATATGTAATCCATAGGCTGCACGTGTAGAATGTTGTGCAATACGCTCTAAACAAGGTTGTTTTAGCACCAGTGGAGCAACGTACAAACCTACGAGATACCATATTAGCTCTTACCGATAAAGCCCTTCGTTCCCGTTCCATGTCCATGTCGTCACGTAAATCTGAGGCAACCACATGACCTAGGTATTTAAAACTATCTACTCTTTCTAAGGAGGTTCCATTTATTTTTAGCGGGGGAATATTGGTGGGATATTTAGTTCCGGATTTAAAGACCATAACCTGGCTCTTTTTTTCATTATATTTAAGTCCATGGGTTTGTGCATACCCCTCACATAAACAAAGCAGCCTCCTTAGACCACAGACTGAGGCGCTCAACAGCACCATATCGTCAGCATAGCTGAGATTATTGACGCATACGTCATCAATATGGCATCCGACATGTTCGTTGCTGAGCGTGACAATCAGTGCATTAATATATAAATTAAAGAGTACAGGAGAGGTCAACCCTCCCTGCCTCACACCACACTCCATTTTATACGAATCAGACAGTTGCCCTGCCCACCTTACATTGTTGACCTGGTTTCCATACCAATACCTAAAGATATTTATGACTTCTGGAGGCGTATTCTCCTCTTTTAACTTTTTCCAGAGTATGTCGTAGGAAACCAGGTCAAAAGCCTTAGAAAGGTCTAAAAAACACGCATATATTGGCGTTCCCCGATCTGTATAATATCTGACAGTTTGCTTGAGACACATAATTGCACATTCGGTTGAGAGTTTGGGCCTAAACCCAAACTGATTGTCATGTATTTGAAGATGTTTATTTAACTAAATAGTGTATAGTGCTTACAAATATAGTTTTGTTGATACCTCTAAGAAGTACATAGTGTGGAATGTTTTCGTTTAATTTCACTGAAATCTTGTATTGTTTTCTCTTTACTGACTTTTTTGTACAAAAATTTGGGCAAGGCTTACGAGAACTAACTTTAATGGACTCAGTCCGACAGTAATGGATGAATTAATATTATTAAAAAAAAACCATCTTACTAAGTATGCATCCAGAAACAACCTTGATTTTATATCAAATATACTTTCCTTTTAACAAGAAAACAAATTAATCTTTTCAAATTCATCCACAGGGAAATTTGGTGATACTAGGAATTTTCCTCCATAATATTTCCTTGAAATGTTGCTTAGATTATATATTGTTAAATACTTCGAAACTGTATAAAGAGATTTTCTCCAGGTACTTTTTAAATGGTACTTAGTAAAGCTTCCAAGAAATTATGAGAACCGTCTTTGTATATTTCGTTTTTTGTGTCATTTTTACCTTTTATTTTTTTTTGACAGTCTTGAAGATGTTGTTTTGTTTTGTCTAGCTTACTGTGTCCCACTGCTGGGCAAAGGCCTCTCTAAAATACTTCCAAGATTCTTTATCCTGGGTCACTTGGAACTAGCCCCAGATCATCCGCCACCGATTCGTAACCCGACCAAAGCGTCCCTCTGCAGGCTCCCATTGAAAAAATACTGTAATATGTTTTTTTAGTTTTTTAATTTCCTACATGTTCACGTGTGGCTTCCGTAAACAATTAAAGATTCTTTAATATCTCTCGCAAGTTCACAATATTGTCATTGTTTAGTTGACTTTCATGATACATGTTATCTTATACAATGATCAAATATTTCTGCATTTCGGTAAAATTCGAAATACCCTTCTCTGACCGGAAAAAAAACAAACACAACCAGTTCCTGATTTGAATTATTTTTGGTAACCAATTGATGTCGCTCTGTGGGGAAAATTCCTCCCTTCCATCGTCTATGGATTGGTAATTATTAGTCTTTCATATACAAAAGCTTTTGAGATTATTAAAATCTTGAGAACTTTTCTTCGAAAAAGTGATTTATTTCAATACTAAGAAGTAATATTTAAATTATTTCGCTAAAACACGTTATATAAATAAATTTTTCACCTCTGAATGATGGCCTTTCAAACAAAAAAAGAATCATTAAAATCCATTCATAATTGGCGGAGAAATCGAGTAACATACATACAAAAAAAACATACGGGTCGAATTGAGAACCTCCTCCTTTTTGAAGTCGGTTAAAAAGTCTGTTTCTAAGTATGTCTGTTTATCTCTATGTCTACTTGTATACTGTAGGTAGGTAGGTACCTATAGTATACAAGCCTTGACACTATTATTTATGCTAAGTAAGAATTCTCTGAGGTTGCTTTTAAGTCAAACGTGACTGAGATTCTTATTTACAATGTTACTGTTCATATAACACTTATATTGTTAGTTTGATGTATGTTACACTGTTGCTAAAAGTTTTATGGAACACTAGCTGTTGTCCGCGGACCTGCCTGTTGCAAATCGAAAATGATCCCAAGAGAACGTAAAATCGAAATACAAACTATCCAATGTCTTAATCCTGGTTATAAACTGTCTTTGTACCAAGTTTCGTCTAAATCCGTTCAGTGGTTTTTGCGTGAAAGAGGAACAAAAACAAACATCCATACGTACAAACTTTCGCGTTTATAATATTAGTAGGATTATAATATGTTGGAAGACAAGCTGTAAGCTGTTATGTTATTTCGTGTACTGGAAGATGGACGTACTGTGTATTTATTGTTATACTAGCTGCTGCCCGCGACTTCGTCCCCGTGGATAGAAGACATATATAACTTATGATTTATACTACCCCTGTTTTTTCACATTTTCCATTGAATCTTCGCTCCTCGTAATGGTTTATAGCCTAAAGCCTTCCTCGATGAATGGTCTATTCAACGCAAAAATAATTTTTCAATTTGGACCAGTAGTTTCTGAGATTAGCGCGTTTAAACAAACAAACAAACTCTTCAGCTTAATATATTAGTATAGATTAACTTTCAAAAAGTTACTACGTTGTTGCTTAACTTCAATAAATGGATTTCGACAATATTTTTGGTGTATTTAAATAGATCATATATTGGAAACCACAATATTCAAGTTTTCTTTTACTCCCAGAAAAGTTATCCTTGACAGTTATCATTTCATCCTCGTTACAGACAAGTGGACATACACTTAAACAGACTCAATAACATAGTCATGTATCGAGTCGTTATACATACCAGGTTATCACAAAAACATTTGTTATGTTAATTAAAAGTCACATTTACAAACCACTACGATACACAATCGATATTACGAACAATAAATCCACAATATAGGCACAGTTTAGACGTGCGTGCGTCAGATCGATTCCTATCAAACACATTTATGTCAGGCATTAAATAATAAATGTATTGGGCATTATGTTCAGCGGCTAGAATTATTACATGAAACTGAAATACAGTATTTTCTATTCACATTCATCAGAGCAAAGGATTTTCATAATTTAAATTCAAATACGGACTCATTAATAATTAAATACCTATATAGATAAACGCTCAAAGCAAATCAGAGGTCTACTCTGCTCTAGTTCAAAAGTTAATCGAAAATATATCATCATCATCATCTCAGCCTATAGCCGTCCACTGCTGGACATAGGCCTCTCCATACGTTCTCCAGCGCGACCGGTTCATTGCCACCTGCATCCAACGCGACCCAGCGGTTTTCACCAGGTCGTCGGTCCATCTGGCAGGTGGCCGTCCCACGCTGCGCTTGGTGGTACGTGGTGGTAACCTTTTCATAAATGTTGAAAGTTTTAAGAAGCTTCAGGTTTAGTCAAGACATAAGAAATATTCTGCAGTGAAAGTTATTAAAAACAAAACAGGTTTGCTTAGAATCAAAATTAAGGGTTTAAAAATATATCGTTATCAAAGAATTCAAGAGGCCTAGCTTTCAAACTCTCAAGCTTCCAAATTTCGATTTAAACAAAGTAAACATACAAAATAAAGAACGGCATAAAATAGAATAAAAATATCCCAAAACACTCTTGTAAAATTCAGTCTGTTCACTTAACTGTACACTAGGTATTTGAATATCGATATTTTGTTCAAAAAGAATCTTTAGATTTTCTCGTTTTGAATCTTTTCATTTTACACTTCGCTGAGATTTTTATAACCTGAACCTATCATTCCTAGGAGTTCAAATAAAACCTTTTTATAATATTCTTCATTTTTTTTATTTTTCTTTCAGGTGCTTTATTTATTAGTTTGTTTATGTCTGATGTATTTGTGTGAACTTTTGAAGACAGTTTTTGCTAAGTTACGTCATAAGCAGCTGAACTTGATAAAGACCATAATAGGATAGACTCCTATTATGGTCTTTATCATATATACACTTTTTAGGTTTCCCTTAAGGTATCTAAAGGTTAAAAACAGAACCTAATTACGAAGTCACTAGGCTCATGAACCGTGATAGATCATATCTCTAAATAAGTGCTGAAAAATACTTTACTATTGTAGATCACTGTCTTCTTCGCCGCATTACGCATGAGTTTGAAGCTCTCGACACTTAGTAAACAAAAAGTTTATATGTATTATTGGAGTAAGGTTATAAAAACGTTTTGACTCTACTTGCACGGTTCCAAAATGTTATTTTCACTATTATTTTAGAAACCCGGCAAGAAACCAACACGTATGAAACTTCTTCTAAAGAATTAATAACGACCAACCGAGATAAGTTTATATCCTGCCAGTAGTACTTTATCGTAGAATTCCTCTTCATTATCTTACATACTTCATCATGCAGCGTAATAGTATGTATATATCTGTGTATTTGTATATTTATATGTAAAGATAAATATTCATTATAATGCTATTTAGGATTATGCTATTGTTATTTATTAATAACTAGCTGTTGCCCGCGACTTCGTCCCTGTGGGTAGAAGATATAAGTTATGATTTATACCTGCCCTGTTTTTTTTTACATTTTCCATTGTATCTTCGCTCCTATTAGTCGCAGCGTGATGGTTTATTGCCTATAGCTTTCCTCGATGAATGGTCTAAAAAAAGAATTTTTCAATTTGGAGCAGTAGTTCCTGAGATTAGCGCGTTCAAACAAACAAACAAACTCTTCAGCTTTATATATTAGTATAGATTTTATTATGTTGCACACTGTTGACTACCAATATCAACCACTTCTCCTACCGCGGGTCTGCTGGTAGAGATTTCTTTAGAAATAAGCAGCACCCTTGTACATCCTATTTTGTGATGTTGTGTTTTTCTTCTATTTTTTGTGTGTACATAAATTATTAAATAAATAAAATACTTCAGAACTTTAGGTACTGTCCTATTACAACAATGTACATGGTCACCTTCCCAAAGATTGTTCAAAATTTCACATTCCTTCTACGAATGCAATGTATACAGAATTTTTATTACATCGTGCTGGACGTTCTGTCAGTAGTACAACTTTGTTTCACTAAAGTAGGTACTGTTATATATAGTTTTTGTTTATATTTGCCAGTCTTGTAGTGTACTAAGTGTTACATATGTGAAGATAACGAAGTAACTGCACTCCGTACTTATCAAAATAGTTTTTCTTAAAAGTCTCCCGCACTAAGGAATGAAATAAAAATGTCTTTATGACGCCTTGCAAGGCTTGTAAGACCGCGCCAGCTAATGATTAAGCACTCCGGTTGGTTCCGAAACTAGACGGGCAATCCTTGAGTAAAAAGTCCCATCATTTAAATATACAAAAATTTATAATATATATTTTATACATATTGCTAGTTCTAGTTATTCTA
Source organism: Trichoplusia ni (assembly GCF_003590095.1). Lineage (NCBI taxonomy): Eukaryota > Metazoa > Arthropoda > Insecta > Lepidoptera > Noctuidae > Trichoplusia > Trichoplusia ni. The sequence continues at coordinate 2,034,092 of NC_039497.1, forward strand.
AAAGAAAACTTATCTTGTCATATAAATTCAAAATTATCAGTTCATTTGTGTACGCCTGAATTACGCAAACCGCAAAACATTTATTTGTTTGAGTGAGCGGAAGCAGCATAATCAATTAATCACGGTTTCCTTGGCATTACTTAAATGTATAAATCCGTCGACATTGGAATTACCGCGTATATTTTTATTTTGTGAATTGGATTCTAAGAGGTTTTTAGGCCTTTTTTGGTTACTTTTACATTACACCTTGAGGACAAATTTTGAGTTATTAATTATTGTTTTAAGAAGTAAAAAAAATAACGTGCCTTGAATATGGCATCAATTTTTTCCGACTTTGGCAGTGATGAATATCTTTTTTGACACTTACTAAATAATAATATATGTACCTATGTTATTATTAGATTTTGAGTTTATATTTAGTCTAACATAGTTTTCAAATGTAAATATAAGATAAAATTTCCACTGAAAAGTGGAAGCGAGATTAACACTGTTCTTCTTTTTTTAATCAAAATTAATTCCAATAAGTGATACTCATTGGAATCTTTCTTCATCCCTTCAAATATGAACAACTTGAATTTTACATTTTATAGCTGTTTGATTATGTGACCTAACCTTTTACAGTATAAGTGTGCTAGAAAATTAAACTGTCACATGACAATATCCATTGCCAAAAATAAAGTCACTGATACAATTCTTTAGAAGGAAGTAACCAGCCAAAGTATTGAGATCATCTCAAAAGACTACATTTAAAATACCTTTGGAACTACTGTTCAAAACTTTACTATACAACAGACACCGGTGCACGGTGTTACTTCACCCAGGCTTCCTATACTTCGAAGTGACGGCAAACGCTGAAATATATTTATGAAATATCTTCAGGAAACCTGTACTCCGGTATCGGTGCTATGCCTTCCGATTTGAATTTTGGAAAATATTTAAAATTCTTTCTTCGTATTTCATAGGAGTTCCGGAACTTCTTTTCCATAAATATAGATAAATTGTGATTCTGTAAACTGGATAATACTGGTTTCTAGTGAATTCTGGTTAAGATCTTTTTGTTGGAAACGTTTAGTTGATCACTATTCCCGTTATGAGTAGGTAGATACTTTCTCTGATCTTTGCAGAGAGCTATTAAAAGGCATCACCTTAAAAGCCTTTGAATCCCTAAAGCTTATTCTTCCTCTTAACCTTTATTGTTTGTATATTCATATACCTTAATTTAGCCGACTACTACATTTTGATGATCTTCACTGGCCAAATCTTCCCCACTTGGTTTGTAATACATCTTTAAGGGTAAATGGTGTATCGATTGACAAATCGGACTTTTGAAAGTCACCAAATTAAATAACGTTGCGTATATAAGAGAACTTTCTACCTTCGCTAGCACTTGCTAGCGTCACGCATCTAAAGAGGCCTGGCTTTATCAAAGATGTCACTATCAATTCAGCATATTAAGGTCCATTGCTGGCATAAGCATCCCCCAAGTTGCACCACAACACCCGGTAGTACGCCTTACGCATCCAGTCTAAGTCAACCCTTTTTTTAGGTTATTGGTCCACCGAGCTGGGAGCTATTGCTTTTACTATCACAATTTATATATTTAGAGTAAAAGTTTAAAGGATTAAAACATCCTAATTAAACTATACACGATATCAAATGCCGTGTACACTTTGTAAAGCTAATTACTGTACATTGCTATGTAATATAACCTCTTTGCTGTGTTCTTGCTTACACGTGAGCTTAAATTGTTTTAATTACCCGTTTGTTTATTTTTCGTTGAAACTTTCGTGTTTCAGGAAGTTAGGCGTTTTGTTTCGTTCACAGTAGCGTGCGTACAGACCGGCGGTGTTACAAACTTATTACATTTTAAGTTCACTCAGATTATACTCTCAAAATAGTCGTTGTAGTTAATGTAAATTTTTGACCTAAAAATGTATTTTAGGCAAATATTTTGTATTATATTGCACTCACCTTACGTCCAGAATTGGTCCGAAACTAGTCGGGCACTGTCGATAAACGCTCGTGAGTAAACCATTGCATCATTTTATAACGAACCCAATGTTGTCGACAAAAGCCTACACAGATGATTGGTTAAATTATAATATGTACTAGCTGTTGCCCGCGACTCCGTCCGCGTGGTTAGAAGATATAAGTTATGTTTACCAGGTATAAACCATCACGCTGCGACTAATAGGAGCGAAGATACAATAGAAAATGTGAAAAAAATAGGGCAGGTATAAATCCTAACTTATATCTTCTACCCACGGGGACGAAGTCGCGGGCAACAGCTAGTTAGTATAGATTTCGAAAAACACTAAAACATAATCTTTTATCAGCTCCATACATGTTGTTACATATCAGAGTCATCTTAGTAATACAAGTGCTAAAATTGACAATTTAAGAACATATACAAGCACGTCTTACATACAAAGTTCGTTCTGATGGGAAAACTTCACACTCAGCGCTGTCATGTGGAATAAGTAATATTGCATGCGACACGAATTCTAAGTTGTAATTTTGGAAGAGTTGTATTTGGGGAACTTTAGTGACATGTATTATGTATAGGTTTTCTAGGAGTTTTTAGGGATCGTGTGTTTATATGACGAATTTTTGAAAAGACGCTGAGTAGTTTTTCTCTAAACGGAGTTGTTACAGACGATACGTTTTATAAGCACTTCTATATGAAAAAAGATAGATCAGAAATCATGGTTTACTTCATTTATTTAAGGCTAATACAGTAGTGCTAAAAACACGAAATTTTAAAAACTATCATGGATACCTAGACTTGATTAGGTGTATGGTTTTTTTACTGAAACTCGAAAACGACTGGACCGTTTTGAATCATTATTGTTCTCGAACTTTGGCAAGCTTACCTATATCATTAAAACCTAACCATTTAAATCAATCCGACTCACAAACCAATATCGTTATCAATTCGTTTCTAAACCAAACATGATTCTGAAATTCCGTCAAAGAGTATTGGCACAACCATCTGAATTGCAGGCTTTCAGCCGCAAAGGAAAGTGGGATGTGAATAAATAAGGAGAAATACGGATTTACTTGGAAACTTCAGTACTGAGAATATTCGAGAATGTTTCACGGAACGATGTGTCTGATGTCTGAAGGCTTGAAGGTCATGGATTTCAGATATTGATTTCTTTTTGAGTTCACGCAATTCCGACAATTCAGTCATTCGAGATCCACTGCTGGAGCTTAGGCCTCTCCTTAGTTGGCATACTCGGTGCTCTACAGTTAAAGATGTTGAAAAGTGTAGTGGGGTTTTTTTTCTTCAGATAAACTATAACCTCATTTTGCTTGTAACACTCTTCATTGTTAGTTCACACATTTGCTGTCACAATAGGGATGATGACTGGGTATAAAAAGAAAATATCTCATTAGTCCCTCAGTTAGATAATTGAAAAGTATGAGACACGTATTTTTTCCTTTTTCAGACAAACTAGAATTGACCAAGATTAACTGCTTTAAAGGTAAGGAGAGGGGGCTTGTGACGTAACGATAGGGTAAAATTTATACTCAATCGTGACGTCACGCGTAAGTTTAATTCACTGTAATTTGGTCAATTTATGTTTGCGGGACAAATTGAAAAATACGTATCCATTATTATACAAAAAACTACAAGACGGACACTGCAAAAAAAATTGTCATCATCCCTATTCCATTTATTTAGCCTCCGCCAAGCTGGCATACCCGGTTCTCCACCTTCCGCAATTCCATTTTTTAGGGTTTTCAGCCTATTTTGTCAAATAAAGATCAGCAGGTGGCATGCCGTACACGGGAAACAATATCTTCGTTTTACTTTAAACATACAACTAGTTTGCATTTACAATTAAAGCTGATGGTCAGTGTCATTTTTTTTTGTCTTCCTCACTCAGACCCAATTCTTTGGTCAACATTTTCGGCGAAAAATCTTATAACCTATATTTGAAGCATTGAACTTTTCAATAAAGCCACCAAGATGATAGGCAACTTTGTACTTGTAAGTACCAACATAGTGAATATTAAAAAAAAAACTAACCTTTTTTAAATAAATTCGCTTTCATCGTCATATAGCAGCGTCCCGGTAATAAAGTTACAGGTACAACGGCCCATTAAAGTTTTGAGTGCGGCGGCAACGTCAACCCCAACAGACTGACGCGATCCGATTCGTCCGTAGGTCGTAACATTTGTTGAGTAGGGTACTTTATAGTTGACAATAAACTTGATCCGATAAATGTTGGTTAAGTTGGACAGTTCAGATCAAAATGTATAGAACACAGGATTTGAGTAGGTAACACAGGATCTGCACCGCAGAACTATCAAGCTGGCTTTTAGAGCACTGGAATTGAAACTTTATTTTATTCAGATAGGACTTAATTTACCTTAATTCCTCGTGTTCGGTTCTTTTTTCGTTCTCCGTCACTAAAGACGCCTTTAACTAAAAGAAGTTCTTAATTAAAACCGTTTTTAGAAACGAACTGCTTTCGAAGTTGCAACTCCGAAACTGCGAGTACAAAGACTTTCAAAGTTGATTAATTTTACTTTTGTTTGAAATGCACCGTTTCCTGTAGCTGGCAAAGAATTGGTTATTTTTTAAATAAACACAAAACTATTTAAAGTTTAAAATCTCTCTGCATTCGGCCTTAACTTTGATTCGGTTTTGTTGTTTTGGTCCAAAATTTATATACTTCCTCCGGTCTTCAAATTTATGGATGCATTTACCCCTTTTGGAAAAAGTAGACCAAATTATACGGTCCACCTTAACGTCTATTCTCAATGTGACTTTGGACGACCGAGCGTGGTCCCAAGCCACATTGCCGATTCGTTTTGGTGGACTAGGTATCCGTAAAGTTACCAGCTTGAGTTTGCCAGCGTTTCTGTCTTCGGTCCATAGCACTGAAAAATTGACAAGAGAAATTTTAGAATTTTCTCTGGTTGATTTTCAGATCCTATGCATGTCCGAGGCAGTAAATAGTTGGAAAATGTCCTGCCCGGGCACGGATCTTCCCGCACAACTTTCTTCTCAGAGGCAATGGGATGAGCCGCTTTGCAGTTTGATACGGAATGAATTAGTTGAAACGTCACTCAATACTGCAGAGCGTGCTCGTCTTTTGGCTCTGGGAGAATGGGAATCGGGCCTCTGGTTACAGGCATTGCCTTCAGCCAACATAGGTACGATGTTGGATAACAATACTCTCCGGCTCGCCATTGGTTTGCGTTTGGGTGTACAATGTGTCGCATCTCATCTTTGCCAATGCGGTGAAAGAGTCGATTGCCTTGGTCATCATGGCCTGTCCTGCGGCAGGAGCGCGGGGCGTATACCGCGTCATGCAAATATTAATGACATCATTCGTCGTGCTCTTGTCACTGCTGGTGTACCTGCCGTTTTAGAACCCAATGGTTTGGTACGCAACGATGGTAAGAGACCTGACGGAATGTCATTGCTGCCTTGGAAATTGGGTCGGCCTTTGGTGTGGGACGCGACATGCGTCGACACCCTCGCGCCATCCCATCTTCTAAGTTCAGCGGTCTCGCCGGGCGCTGCTGCTGGAGCCGCGGAAGCCCTAAAACGGCGGAAATATAATAACCTTGTTGGTAATTATATTTTTGAGCCGTTTGGGGTCGAAACGTTCGGGACATGGGGACCAGGTGCACGAGTTCTTTATAAAGAACTCGCAAAGCGTTTGGTCGACTCTACACGTGATCAGAAGGCTGGTCTATATTTTGCCCAAAGAATTAGCATTGCCATACAACGTGGCAATGCAGCCAGCCTTCTGGGCACGTTTCCCGACTTTAGCAGGGATGAGGATATCTTTTTTGACGCTTTGTAAATAATGCATATTTTTCTTTTTATATTATATAGCTTTCAAAATGTAAATATTAGTTTAGTTTAGTTCCTAGATACTACTAATTTTAGATGATTAAGAAGGTTAAACATAAAATGAGATTATTTCTTGTATTTTAATAAACAATTTGTACGGCATATTTTTAAAACAATTAATTTACTAAATTAAAATTGAAGAGTCGTTGTGGTCTTGAGGTTTAATATCCGGATTTTTATGCACGAGGTACAGGATTAATTTCAACACAGGTAGCTAGGCGACTTTTTCAAAATTATATGAACTTTTATATTGAGAAATGTAAAATAGTGAAGAAAACTGGATTTAAAATATTGGGGTGAATTTCCCGGACCCAAAAATTGCGTGGCATCGATGAAATCGGTACTAAAAAGCATTGTTATAATGTTCTAACATTTTTTTTTAGGTAGATGACATAAAAATCTATCTGTAGCACTAAATATTTTATTAATATAATTAATAGGTTTTCCAAAAAAAAAAGTTAAACCACATAATCTTTCATCGCCGTGTTTGTCCACGACTCACCTTGATGTATTAAAGTCATCATTGATCAAAAATGTATCGTTATTTATATTAAAACTTAGTTTTATTTGGTTCGTGAATAGTTAGAGTATTGACTCGGAATACATTTATTCAAATATTTACACAATACAACGTATGGTTAATAAAAAACCATTTGTCCCAGAACTACCTTTCATCGCCATGTCCTAAACATATTTGAGAATATTGCATATTCTAACGTTTTGCGTCGCTCCCGTTTTGCGTTAAACGTTGCATATAAGTAACGTCGAAAGGCTAGACAAGGAACGACGTGTGTACGTGCCCGCGTTTTCGAGCTATAATTAAAAGTATTCAATTTTTTTGGTACTGGACATTTTTTCTTTCATCGCCGTGGATAGGTCTAACTTCTATTTCAATAAGTTTTTAATCTCGATTGAGCATTCAATACAATGCCATTTATATTTAGCTTATTTGTAAAGTGTTCATTACTGTGAATTATTACCAGTTTTTTAGTAAATTGAATTATACCCCTTGATTTTCATCGCCGTGCTCTCATTTCCGTGGTTTCCGTGGACAAAATTTGCTATGGCAATGAAAAAAAATACACGGGAATGAAAAAAATATCATCGCCGTGCCTTGTAAAACAGTTTCCTTTCATTGCCGTGGCCACGTGTTTCATTTCCGTGACTTATGTTTGTTTCGCCACTAGACAGGAATGTATCTATTTATAGTTATATTATAAAAATAATATCATGTGTGACTGGATTTTTACACATTATATTCTATTATTATTGCGTATAAATTAATAGTATTTATTTTTGTTTCAATGATTAACTTTATCATTTAAATATTCTTGTACACTATAATAACATTTCATTGCCATGGACGCCTGTTTCATTGCCGTGCATGCATGTTTCATCGCCGTGGCACGGAATTTTCAATCTTGTATATCTCGTTAGTTTTTTAAGCTATCTGCTAGATATTAAGCAAAACTGCATATCTGATCGAAAACTTGAGAAAACACTATTTTTTATTGTTCTAAAGTTGAAGAATAAAAAATCCACGGAAATGAAGATTTTTTTGGACCTGTTGAAATTCACCCATTGAAATCTGCTATAAGCAACCTTGGTGATAAATGCCCAAAACCTATACTTATGAGAAGAGAATTTATGCCTATCAGTAGGTCGAAAACTAGCTGGCACTATTCAGTTTATTCATCGCAACATCATAATAAAATCGATGACTCTTAAAACTCACCCAAAAGTTTAATACTGTGTCTCTCGCATTAAAGTAAAAACAGACAAATTGAGATTCAAAAACGACACCAAATAAAAAACCATTTATCAAAATCGATTCAGTCATTTACACGTAGAGAACTAACAAACACACACTACCAATCTACGCCTTTATTAAACAACTCATTTAAATTTTCAATACCGTAAAAGTCTAGTGAAACATTACAAATATTCTACAAGGTATACCGATAAATATTAAATGCGAATGCCTTTTGCTAATGTAAAGATCTGTCGAATTCCTGAAACAGCTTCACATCTCTTTGAGAACATTTGCTGTGGTATTGAAATTTGACAGCTCCTTTAGAGGTTTGGAAGCGTCTGGTTTATCTGTAGAGGTAATAAGGATGCTGACAAGCTCACTTGTAGTTATTCTGATGTACTATATGTGCTTTTGTGAGAGGTTGTTGTTGAATTGTATACGTTTATTAGAATGTAGGTAATAGATTTGTAGGTAGGAATTAGGCGTGTAAATGTGTTTTTTTTTGTCATAATGGATTTATATTGTTTAATGATCGTTTTCTTTTTTTATTGAGAATTAGATATGAGTAAGGACAACGGATTGGTTCACAGTTGGGAGATACATATTGTAATAGCTTTTCACCCGCGGCCGCGGCTTCGCCCGCGTCGATGTCAGTTATATCGCAAAAACTATCCTTTGTTGTCCGTGCAAGGTCAACTCTATCTCTGTACCAAATTTCATTAAAATCCGTTCAGTGGTTTAGACGTGAAAGCGTCACAGACAGACAGTTACTTTCGCATTTATAATATTAGTAGGGATTTCATAATTACATGGAAAGACGTGCTGCTGGGGAGCTTGTTGCACTATTTCTTCTCTCGGATCCAAAGCATTTAGGAAGTGGTGAACGGTGGGCGGCCTTTGACCTTCAAATATAATTTTAATAAATGACTTTTGATTGATTGATCTCAATAAATACGAGTGAGTGAATCGTTAATAAATAAGCACTTATAAATCTGCTTCACGAAAGTAATTATTATAAGTCAGTGTAATGGCATAAATAATGTTAGACCTTCGTCAATAAAGCTGCCAAAATAAAGAAATAAGTGAGAGTAACTTAACCACCAATAGTGTTAAGTGGTTACTGAGGAGCTGTGATTTTATGGAACTTTATTAATTAATATTTCCGCATTACTTTGCTCAGTACGTATTGTTACTACTTTAGCCTGATTGGGTTAATAACAGAAATGGATTAAATTAGAACCATATATTTGCTTTTTTGAACCGGTTAAAAGAGAGACTGAAAGCACTTATGCAAAAAAAGTGACGCATCAAATTTATTACCTTGCCAAACGCCACAGCCTCGATTCATTTTTAGTTGTTACAGCAGCAACATAAATTAATTATGGGTGAAATGATACATACCGGTACATAGGTAATAGGGATGATGACTGGGTATAAAAAGAAAAAATGTCATTAGTCCCTCAGTTAGATAATTTAAAAGTAAGAGACACGTATTTTTTTCTTTTCTAGAAAAACTAGAATTGGCAAAGATTAACTGCTTTAAAGTTTAGGAGAGGGGACTTGTGTCGTAACGATAGAGTAAAATTTATACTCAATCGTGACGGCACGCGTAAGTTTCATTCACTGCAATTTGGTCAATTTATGTTTGCGGGACAAATTAAAAAATACGTATCCATTATTATACAAAAATCTACAACACGGATACTGCAAAAAAATTGTCATCATCCCTATTATGAGAACGGACGGATAGGCGAACAGCCGGCGGCGCCTTGGTAATGGTTAAGTTTTTACCCTCAACAACCCTTGGAACGATAAAAACGTGTAAACCACGCGAGCGCTAAAAGAACAGCAATAAACTCAATTAAAATTCCAAACAACAGAAGTACTGAATTAATACGATTGACTGTATCCTTTGCCTACACAGTATCACTAATTACAATTCAATTGTTGTTTGATTTTAAAACAGTTCACACAAATAGCACTTCGATATTATTCTAAAGGGTTAAACAAATATTGACGGAATCTTAATGGTGTTTATATTATTTTGATTCGATGGCATCTTTGGAGAGTGAGAAGCGAGTTCTAGTGTTGAAGTGTATTATGAAAGTGGCTTATAGTCATTGACAAATGTATCAATTCATTCGGTAAATGGTACAGTCGCAGTAGCCTTCCAATTTTATTTATGCAGGAGGTGAAGGTTTTGGTCCTATTGCAGGCAGGTATCAAAGTGTATTTTTCAATGTTTAATTATCATTTTTTATATATTAAACGGAGTAAGATGAAGAGTGGATGACGTTTACTTTTGGTTCCAAAACTGGTGATATTTATTTCTAAACCGCAGATAACATTCAAAAAGTCGGTTCGTCCCTGAGGATCGAAATCGAAATCTTTGACTTGGCAGTCTTACGCTCTTACCTTTAAGCCATCGTAGCTTCTCTAAATACAATTAGGTATGTTCAAGGTGCTAAAAGAGTATTTATTACAGCTATTTACGAAGATTTGATAAGGGAATATGTTATGTGTGAACTACTTCGTTAATTATACATGTTTCGTATTTATGTGAGCTCATATGGACAAAGTTTTGGCGCACCTTAAACTAAGTAATTTATGTTAACGTTTTCGCGTTTTATGTTAATTTATTTAAATTCGCGCAGCTACGCGTGAAATTAGTTTCAAGTAGTTTTTAAAACTGAATTACTATTACTACTTAATTTTAAATATGTAAAATTTGTTTTAAAATACGACTCTGGACGAAGATGTTTCATCCTGGTTTCGTACAATTATAACATGAACAAAACCTCCCATACTCAAAACAAGCATTCGTCAAACACACAAAAAGTCGTGTCTCAAGCGGGGTTCGAACCCGCAACACTTTCCCGTTCTAGCTTTGGCGTTGCTGGCCACTCGGCTAGCCATCAATATGGATTTAGTTGGTTTATTTTATTATAATGGTTTTAAAAATAGCTTCTAAAAATTATACGTTTTCATTATATGTTTTTTGCGTTATTTATTGTCGACGCGAATACTCAACGCGTTTTGGAATTTTTATCTGTTCTTTAACGAATAAAACTGGTTTGCAGAAAAAAAAACCAATTCAATTTATATTCTTTATGGTGTCAAAGTAAATAAACGTTTATCTGACAGCTAGAACTGTCGTATCTAAGTAAAAAGTAAAAATAAAGAAAAATGCTCTCTCAAAGCTTAATATAACAGTTGACATGGCCTTATTAATGTTAAGTTCACTTATATTTAAGCTGTACTTGTAAAATTACAAACAAAGTTTAGTTAAATTCATTTCGCGTTCATCTTCGAAATTGTTTTGACAGCAAAATATAATGTTATCTCAAAATTAAGTGAATAAAACGTTCTTTTTTTCAGTTATTCAAAAAAATAGCTGTTGCCCGCGACTTCGTCCCCGTGGGTAGAAGAGATAAGTTATGATTTATACCTGCCCTATTTTTTTTTCTCATTTTCCATTGTATCTTCGCTCCTATTAGTTGCAGCGTGATGGTTTATAGCCTAAAGCCTTCCTCGTTGAATGGTCTATTCAACACAAAAAGATTTTTTCAATTTGGACCAGTAGTTCCTAAGATTAGCGCGTTCAAACAAACAAACAAACTCTTCAGCTTTATATATTAGTATAGATAGATAAAACAATTTACTTAAAAAGTTTTTTCGAATTTCTATCAGAACTCTGACATCAGAACATTTTTTGTGGAATAATTTTGATGCGAATTTATTCGATAAAACATTTATGTAAATTACGCTTAATATTGTACGCTTGACTTTGTGTGAAAGAGAATTGATAAAATGTAAATGCTGAATTAATAATTATTTTTAGAAATTCTATTTGACAGTGATACTTATGACTACTAATTTTAGATATTTCAAATGATTACTGTTATATTACATTTTCATCGAATATACAGAATGGTTGATTTAACGCTGGTTGTTTTTCATTATTCCTAGATGTCTTTTATTTGTAACTATCTATTAAATATAAATGACATTTTTTGTTAATGAGTTATATTTTATATTTGCTGTTAAATAGTGTTATTGGTTGTTAACTGTCTATCCGAATTAATAAATGAACGTTTCTTTTTAAATATAGGCCGGTTACGGTGAATTATTTAAATGGTTACCTATACATAAACTAAGCACGGTAACCTGTAACCTGAATCAAGGGCTTAGGGTTTATGTAAAACAATTAGCATGCGTATTTTCGGGGTTGCTCGTTACATTAGTTTATTTATAGTTAATCATTCTCACGATAGTTACTATCAAAATTTTACCTTTTTTTAGTTTGATCTGCAAGACATTCGCTGCAAGACATTCGCTGCAAGACATCAAGACACAGTGTCGGACAACAAAGAATTAATTAAAATATGAAGGTAGAAAGAGCAAAATCTTCTGTCAAGACAAACACCATCTCAGTCTGCCCGTGACCATGATACCTGCGAAGGTGTCGAAACGTCGGGAACTAATATCTAAAATTAAACGGCGGTAAAATCCGTAAATGTAGTTTCATTTCAATGGATTAAAAAATTCTAAATAACGATGTTTTTAAATGTCACTCCACTCAAATTGTATCAAAATCGGTCCAGCATTTTTATAGTTATAAATTGTATTGATATACATAGATACAGCAAGCACTGTCCCAAAAGTAGCTCAACAACATAAGCGTCAAAAGTAGGTACATTAACACAGTCACGGCAACATTAAAAATATACTTTGTTAGCCTAATTTTGTTTTTTCTGCTGTTTAGTGACTTTTGATAGAATGATGTTCAGCGACATTAGGAATACTAGTGCACAGATACTTTTGAAATACTCGTGTTTAACGACTTTTGTAAATTTTCTGGTGTACATTCTATTTTGTTTCCTAGTTGCGACTATAACTTATGGCATTTTATTGTGAACAGCTGTTTTGTAAAGTTGATTCTGTTCATCGACTTTTGGCGCTGACTGTACATTAAATCTGCTGAATATGTTTAAGCCACCGATTAGGAATATTTGCAGCTCGTTAAACCAAGAGGAGCTTGTCATGTAGAAAGTAAACATGAACTGATTAACGCTTTCAATCTTAACACAGACGTGTGTCAGTACCTAAATAAAAACCCGGTCATGTGCGAGTTGGACTCACAACATTGTGGGGCCCGTACAAATAAAACAATATTATCAAACACCATTAATACTGCTAAGGTTGAAATTTTTACAGATGTTGTTAATGAAAAATAAACCTCGACGTTATACAACGACTTGTATTGTCACAAATAAGATGAGTCTGCTGGCAGAAATTTCTTGACGAATAAGCAGTACTTTTGTACCAATTGTATTTTCATTTTTATACTATTTTTGCTCTTTGTATGTTGTGTGTACATATATAAATGAGTGATACATTTTCTTTTTATGTATTTTTTTAATCCGGTGTTCTGTTTTCCTCTAAAGTGAACCCTGAAAAAGGTCGAATTAAAAGGTTAAAACGCATTGTATAGGGAATAAGGTTGAATACAACTAATAGATTGTATTCAACCAAATGTCTAGTCAGCCGCTATCTTTAAGAGAGTTCACAGTTTACCTCAATGTCTATAATGTTTACCAAAGGTCGATATCATATTTTCAAATATTGCATTTCCAATTTTTGTGTTTAATAATTATATCTTTGCGTTATTAGGTATCATTATTTTTTTCCTTGACTATTTTTCAAGCCTTATCAATTCTGCAAAAATATAGCAAGCCTATGCTGAATGTAGAGGCAAAGTCATAAAAATAACTATTGTCTGTCATCCCTTTACCTTTTTAATGTAACTCGTTTATGGAACCAGGTTTGTTACGTAACTACGATCCACGTGGATGCTTGTTCAGAGAAAACTAGTTTCATAAAAATTGTGAGTGCATTTTTATGATGATAGTATAAATTTAAATATAAATTTACTTATAAATGCTAAAATATTTCAGGTCAATGTGTAAGTATATTCTTGTTTTAAGTATTTTATTTAAAACTTTCAACTGAAAATTACATTTTATGACTTTAAAAATACTATCGTTAATTTGCTTCATATTGTTGTATGACGATTTCCTTCTCGCGGGTTGTTTATCCATAGGCAAAGGTTATTCTCTAGAAAAGAAGTACATTTTACCGATTTTGATATGATAAATAAAAATTTCAATAATTTGTACTACTTTATGACAATTTCCACTTTGTTTTAAATTATGAAAATTGTTTTGAGAACATGCACTGTAATACTCAAAAAAAAGTTCTGTATTTGTTCGTATATAAAAAAAGCCATTAAGTTAAACCAAACCGCGGGTCTGCTGGTAGAGATTTCTTTAGAAATAAGCAGCACCCTTTTAAATCATATTTCTGTACTATTTAGTGTGTAAATAAATTATCAAACAAATAAGCCACCTACACTGTTCAAAATGGGGTGACAATAATAATTTTCTAAACTTGTATTTTTTGGGGAATTACCCTGCAACTACATAACCTATTTACAAGAGAAAATGTTATTTAATTTACGAAACGGTAAACATTAAGTAGGCTACTATCTCAAACCTCATTTTGCTCACAATGATAATTTAAGCAAACAAACTGGTCTCTGGGGAACTCTTGGAAAACACAGGTTAATTATGGAAATCGTTTGTATAGGTTTAATTATGATTAATGAAATGGCTTTGTATCTTAAGTGTCTAACCTGCCTATTTTTTTAATATTTTCCATTCTAAGTGGCCCTGCTTGAAAAGCAAGTATTAGAATTATGGAAAACTGTAGTAATTTATGATGTGCCCTGTAATATTTCAATAAGAGAATAAATTATTCTTCGTTTTTCGTATGAATTTTAATTTAAAAATCATTCAGTAAAATTTGAAAAAGTAATTACAATTGTTCATCTCATAATACAACTCTTTCACTGAAAAGATAATCAAATCACAGTAGCCGCGAAAAAGAAAAAACACAACTTCATAATTTAAAAATTAATCCTCAATTTTTAACAGCGCTGTGACGGATTAGCTTCGTAATTAACTTTTTATCTCAACCCTTAAAAGCGCCTGTCCAAAAACAACTTAAAAATTTCGACGACAAAATCCCAAGGACATAATTTCATTCGAGACTTTTTTGGCCTTGGGGAACCCTTTTAGTGGGTCCTAAGTACTGGGAAAGCGGAATATTTCACTTTCCCCTTCGCTTAAGATGACGAACGAGTGTTAAGTCTGGTATTTCAGGGTTAAAGTGCTGGATTATTCAAATAATATGCAATGAGGTTTTAAAACGTAGGTGTTGAAGTTTTAATAACGTTTGTGATTCAGGGGAAGCGATTTTTTGCGGTTTTGCTAGGGAAATGATTTAGATCATTAAGTTTTTATGATAAAGTCTTTGTTTTAGTGCTACGGTTTTAATATTTCCAGTTAAGTAAAGAAATTTATATAACATACTTTACTGGATAATGAACAGCTGATCTGAGGGTATCATTTAGAGGTATTTTTTATCTTTTATAAAAACGACTCTTGCACTTAAAAAAAATCGTTGTATTGCGGGGGTTTCGCCAACTAAAACCACTTGCATAATGACTCCCAGACTCGGAACAGGCTTTCGTAGATCATACAAATGCTTGTCTCACGCGGGGATCAAAGCCGCGATACGAAAACGTCGTACGGAAACCAGTAAAACTTGAGAACCATTTCAGAGGCGTGGGGGTGATTTAAACTCTGACTCCAGATTGTTTATCTGCCACACGAGAATAATATAAATATGTAGGTACATATTTTGTAACTAATGTATCTATATCTACAACTCTTGAGCATTTTCTATTTGATTCAGTCCCTGCGTTCATCCATAGGATCAAGATTTAGCATTCGAATTAATAATATCAAAATAAATCATTTGTGAGAGAGCTGATGTTTGCTAAAAGTCAGTCAAATGTGATTCGGTCTCTTGTCACTGAGGATGTAGGAAAAATATTTTTTCGAAAGAAAATGGACACCCATCAAAATTTACAAACACCTTTAAAAATTTAACTGCCTAGACATAATGGGATAGACCCTGGAAATATTGCCTGGTGACAGACGGATGAAAACTTCAATAATAATGATGTTTTCTTAATTATTTAATTCAGTTAGATCGATTTGGAAATTAAAAAAAAATATTTCAGACATAACTTATTATTTCGATACTTATTTCATGAAAGATTCCCATCGTTCTTATTTTAATAGAGAGCTCTACTTTAATATAATATTTCTTAGTATATTGCTCATCAGTCAGTCCAAGAATTCTATTATTTTGATATTCCTACCTCCAATATATAAAATATCATTTCTAATTTAAATTCATAGTTCATCTGAAGCAATATCTTTTGAATGTTCATTCAGTTGGATGAAGGTTCACTGAGCGGCCATTTTGTTAGAGCGCTGCATTTTGTATTTAATTTATATTAATTGCTCAACTTGTGTACCGCTGTTGCAACTTTATTTTGTTAAGAGGCTTCTTTTGTTTTCGTCTTGCGAGTTGATTTTGTACGAACTAGTTGTGAAGTAGGTTGAAATTTTTGTAAAAGAGGGAAAATGGTTTAATTTTGGTGTTTAATGTAGTTCTAGGTTCGTCCAAGATGTCAAAACCTGAGGTGCTCTCAGCTGGTTGCTTAAATGTGTCTCAGCGTAGCTTTGTAATAACCGCAGGATCACTCGCAGATAGTCTAATGGAAAACAAATCGATTGGGAAAAAATAACAGTGTCGGCTTCCTCTATACCAAATATCATCGCAATCGGTCCAACCGTTTGGGCTTAAAGACGTAACAAACTTACAAACACACTCATATACTTTCACATTTATAATAAAACACTGATATCCTTCTTAAGCCCACCGGTCAAGAACACCAGCAACACAGGCACCCAACAAAGTGTACTCCAACAAAAGAGTAACGACTCTACCAGCTTTACTCAACTTAACTTGAATTAACTGGAAAATATATCAGTTTTAAGCTGACATTGTAAGCAAGGTTATATTGCAACTGCGAACTAAGGTAACATTGTTATGAGGAACATTAACTGGAGTGGGAGCATGGCATGAGGCAGATAGTGATATTCTGAAAACATATGTTGTACTTATAAAATTTTCAGCGAACTGTTCTTAAAGGTCATGTGTATACAATTTTTATGAAGGTCTCTCATAGCTGTGACATTAAAATTGCACGTCTTTTGGATGAAAGTTTTCTGTTTTGTAAAACACCTATAACTATTCTGCTAACTAACTACTAAAAACCTATAATTATTATGGCGTAGCAGTAAACTTACGAATCCTACTATCCTGCTAATCTTATTACATATAAATCTCGTGTCACAATGTTTGTCCTCAATGGACTCCTAAACCACTTAACCGATTATAATAAAATTCGCACACCCTGTGCAGTTCGGTCCAACTTGAGGGATAGGATAGTTTAAATCTCAAGTTATAGTCGCAATTTCTTCTAACCACGCGGATGAAGTTGCGGGCAACAGCTAGTATTATATACGCGAGAGTTTTTATGTATTTGTTACTCCTTCACGTAAAAACCACTAAATGTATTTAGACGAAATTTATTGCACAGAGAGTTTATATCACATAGGATAGTTTTTATTTTATGTGCACGTGGGATTAAGAACTGCAACCCGTATTTTAAAAATAATGAATGCATAAAACCTTTTTTTGTATTTGTTCATTTACAATCACATAACTCTGTATGTTATGTTACGATCAGAATGTTATGTTAATCCCTTGATAAATCGGCAATATTAATCAGGAGATCAGTTTTGAATAGATTTGTTTTAGTATGATCTAGGCTTGTTTGATGCAATTATAATTATTAATACGCATGAAATACATACGTAAATAAAGCAATAATTTGGTTTGGTCAAAGTTTTGTCTTTATACAGTGTCGGTCTGCTTGGCTGTGACATCATAGCTCCCATACGGATTTAGCGATTTCAATTTAGTTTTTTTGTGTCTTGAATGTTGATCATGAGCTATTATTCCTAGCTTCATTTGACAAGAAAATTTGTATTTGGAAAATGGGATATAAATAAATAAATAAATAAATGCGGACAACATCACATACATTGGTCTGAACCCAAAGTAAGTTGCTTTAAGCACTTGTGTTATAGAATTCAGATACAACGAAGACACCACAAACACCCAGACCCGAGACAATGTAGAAATGTGAATTTTTACATTGACCCGACCGGGGATCGAACCCGGGACCTCAGAGCTAGCGACACCTTGAAACTGGTGGAGGTCGTCACTAGATATGAAAATCCGATAATCAAGGGAGAGTATCAATTACTACATTTCAGTCTTTGCTATTTTGCTAAATGATGATTTGTCAATACGGGATACAGTCGGGGGACATTAATTTTTTTTTTGGGTCTGTTCTCATTTTTCGAACCTTTTTCTTTCTTACAATATAAACTTTTCCAACAGTAACCTTTCATTTGTTTGATATAATTACTTGTCACTTAAACAAAAAAAAATACAACATTTAACAACAGGTTAAACACAATAACATTTTAGGAACTGACTCTATCCAAACCAGAAATAACAAGAAGTCCTCTGTGCCATAACATGCCATTTTAATTCCATAGTTTAATTTTCGGCGATGTCAGACAACCATAAAAATGCAAAGTTCTCGTCATTATAATGCAATTTTATGGGTTGCGGCCACCCGGCACCTAAAGTACCGAAGTCTTCCTAAAAACAACTGTTTTTTAAATGAGTCTCATCTGTTTTTTACCTTTTTAGTTTACTTGTTTAGGTTTATTTTTAATTTGTGATGAGGTATTGTCAATGTTGAAAAATAATTATTTTCATGATGATTATTTAAGATTACAATCTGTTTGAAAGTCTTTTTATTTATAGATTGTCAATTTACATACAAATAAATCGTTGAAAAACTTCGTACTCAAATCGACGCAAGACGTGTCGGCAACACTAGTGCCTCTAGTGTATGAATTAGGACCTAAAACTACAATATTTACATATTATAATAGAATTCAGTAGAATGAACCTGAAGAAAATTTTGGAGGAGCTCCAAAGTCAAAAAAATACAATCACTGTTACAAAGGAAGAGATTAAAACCTCGGAAAATACTAACATCAACTTGACATTAAAACTAAGAACAAATTAATCTTAAAAAAAAATTAGTAACAAAATACCCATTTTGTTTAACATTACTAACTACACTTACTGTAGGTAGTACAATTTGTTCTGCAACTCGTAAAAACGTAACTACCGGTTAGCACGGCTCGTTTGACTCATAACACGGTTTATTTCACAACAACGCGACGTCAGTTTCACTAATCTGACGTGTATAATTACTGTGATTTATTTATTTAACTTCTGCTTACGTTTCTTGCAAACAAGGAATGTTTGAAGAAAGATTTAAATTTTATAATTAGAGGGTAAGGAAAATAAATAAATGTCTGTGTGGTGAGTAAAGGTGTGAATTCTGAGATAATGGGTGGGAATCAACGGAATACAATTATTAAAGTCAAGATTGCATAGTCAAGAGAATCCTACAAGTACTAACACTGATAGTGTTTTTCAATATATTGAAATAACGTGACTTGTCAAAATTAAATATGATTTGAAAACTGCCTATTCAATTAGCTTGAACTCTTGTAAAGATAATCGTGGTCTAGGATCATTGTTGTTTGATTACAGGTAGGAAACAGTTTTGGTTTTATTTATAATTTGATTGTTTGCAAACAAATAAAACTCATTGACGTTACTTGTAAACCTGCCACATTCATATGGAATAAGGTACGCTTGTCGTAAGCAAAGTAAGCAATGGTCGTAAATTACCACTGATTGGTCCCGAATACAAGACGTAAGTCAGAGAGGCAGACCCGGACGGAGATGATAGACCAAAATGCGTCCTATCCGAACTAGTCACTTGCGGCTCATGGAACAGACAAGTGGAAGAAGAGGGGGAAGTTTTTGCCTTGCTTTCGGATATTCCGGGTTAGTAATAAAAGTAAACAAATATAATAATAATGTTTGCAAAATACCCCCGTAAAAGTGACCAAATTCACTTAAGCAGAAGTCGTTATTCAAAAATAAAAGTCCCTTCCGCAAAATTTACTTTGCATTATACTTACCTTAAATCACTTAACTTCCCATATTATTTTAGCTTCGTCTGAGTTATGGACGATATCTTTACAACGTATTTAAAGTTTAACGTGAATTTTATGGCATATTTTTGATACACATAGTTTATTACTGGTGATTTAAAGATTTTTTATTTGTACTAAATGTGGAAGAGAGACGTTGTTGTACACCGTGTAGTGCTATCTCGCTTCGACAACATACTGCAGTAGTCTTATCTTATCATACTTTTTACTTCCAAATTAAGACCAATAGGAGCTCACTTAATAATAAGACGTGCCTAAAAATCTCATAACCAAAACTGCCCTGTCTGTCATCAAGTCGTAAACGAAAATTTGAAACTTGACTAAGTTTAAAATTTCCATCCTCCTAGGAAAACATTGTAGGGTAAGTATCACGTTTTCCAGTAAAATGTAATGGCTAAGAACATTAGATTTTATAGCTGGCCTGCATTGAATCTAAAAGTGATGTAAAATTGAAACGTGTCACCGAAAGCAGTTAACATTTTAAACTTAAGTGCAGGTAATGTGAAATGTCATCAGAAGTTTGAAAACGGCACGTATAGTATGCTTTTTAAAGAAAACAGTATGATTCCAGATCACGGAATTCGCTCAATTTAGGTGTAGTATCAAAATTAAACCAAGAGCTAAATGGGAAAGAAATTAACATTTTAGTTCCTTGTTGTCTAATGTCAGTTTGTTATTGAATCTGCTAAAGTTTTCGTGCTTTAAATAAGTTATTGTTTTTTTTTTCAAATTATATCAGTTTATTGTCATTTGGCAGGGACTTCGTTAGTTATCAAGATGAATATCTATGAGTAATTTACACAAAACTATTACAATTTTCACTTCTATATTCGACAATTTAAACAAACTAATATATATATCTACCTATGTACATACCTATGTACATACGTATCTGCAATGTTTTATAAGATGCAGGACACTAAAATAAACAAGCGTTGTGAGAGCGACATATCCAATGAAATCACACACCTGAGTCCGTGGGACCTACCATCATATCTCAAAGTAAGTATATGTGATTGTGGAAGCGAGACGGCACTCTACACCGGCAGTATGCTATCTCTCTTCTACAACTGCAATACAGTTTTGAAATATTAGGAAATTGGCCCCACTTCGTAACACAGGACTTGTTCGCTAAGATATATGAATTCAGGATTTTGAGTTATACTCCATGAAAGATGCAGCGATCAGATATATGTTGAAACTTTATAGCTGCATTCGTATTGGTAAATATAAGGCAATGGGTATTTCTACAAGAAATGATAAATTAACCAATTTATCATTTACTACCTATTAGGTACTTATTTTTAGTGTAGTCTAACACAACGACCATATTTCATATATAGTGTTGACTTATGACAGTCACATGATATTTAAAATATCATGTGACTCTCTTCACTTAAAAAAATGATAATTGGTACTAACTATTAAATGATGTAACGGTTTACTAACCGGAGTCCTTAATCATGAGCAGACGCGGCGGGATCGCGAGTCGAACTGAATCTCGCGATCCCGCCGCGTCTGCTCATGATTAAGGACTCCGGTTGGGTCCGAAACTAGTCGGGCTACCCCGATAAATACGCGTGAGTAAACCGTTACATCATTTAATAATGAATCAGTCTCACGATAGTTATTATAAAAATATTGGTACTAACCTTTTTCGCCTATGGATTGTCCACCGACAGAAAAAAAGAACAAAGAAGAAATCAATTTTCCATTCAAAAGATTTTCTACTCATTCTTTACTTTAGACATAAACGACGTGCTATCCCAAATTAAAAGGACATCAACCTTTTTAAAACTAAACTCCACCACAGCCACTCCATTTCCACCAGTCACCAACAATAATACCCTCATGTAAGGCAACACGCGCGTATAATTTCTCCAGGGATCGAGCCCTGACATAGTGACGTCTAACAAGATGGATATTAATTGTGTAAGCCGTTTCATTTTACGAACTTCATGTTACGTTAAACCGCGGGAAATGTTTATCAATACTCTTTGGTGGTCGCGAATGAATTGTCGTGATTGTTTTGGTTTAAAAAAAGTTTTACGGTCTTTGACTATGAATGTAAGTATAATGTATTGGTTAGATTTAAAGGGTATGCATTAGCAGGACATGGATAATATATCTTATTATGTATGTTAATCTGTTTTGCGTTTTGCTTTAGGCAAAAGCGCCTTATTAAACCGAAGTATACAGTTAAGTTGAGCGTCACCTAGGCCACAAGGGACAGCAAATTATATTTTCGCTTTGTTTTTTTTTCTAGATATAAGGAAACTTGTATCAAAATCGAGTCAAGTCCATACAAATACATAAATGCATAACAGTATTCCACGACCGTTAATTAACAAAACTAGTTAAAGGCTATGTTTAAGTGTCTGTCTGCGGTATAATAGAGATCCCAATCGAATTGAGATTTTTTTTATATTGAAAAGGTGAATCTTGTGGGAGTGTTTTCAGACATATTTGATCATAATCGATTGAACCATTTAAAAATTGATGCTGTGATGTGAAAATGGTAAAAAGTAACCAATGCCTGGAAAAAATATTCGATTGTTTTAATTTTATCTTGTCTTTCATCTTTGTTTATAATCTGCTCTAGCCTCTTTGCAATACCCTATTAAAACTTGAAACAAAATTACAAACACACGTTTGACAATCAACTAACGAGTCCCAACTACAACTGCTTAACAAGCTAATATTCAAATGCCTCTGAAACATTGAGATTTATGATCTAAAGGCGATCAAATGATATATGTGACTCAAAAGTTGTTTGTGGTTTGACTCAAGCAAAGTAAAACCGATGTCCTGAAGCTGGATTGAATTGTATAGAAAATTTACCAATGATTGATTAATTAATTAGTTGATATTTCACACTTTGAAATAGAAAAATATGACCTATTTTTTAAGCCTTAACTTATATCTTAACTTATCATATTTGGGCCCAGAAATCCCCGTCTCCTTTATAGCACTCCTCATTTTGCGACGGGGGTAAAAAAAAACATATTTTCCAACAAATACATAAGCCTTAATGACTAGCTAAACTGGAATACTTCTATAAAAGTAACATTTCAACTAGTTTTAGCATGTTCTAGTGACGTTTATAATTTCAATGTCGGCGCGACAAGGCTGCGCCTCCCCTAAATACCCACAAACACGCGACGTTCACTTAATTAAATTACTATTACATACTGTTACACGTTTCAATGGGAAATTTGATTCTCTGTCACAGAGAATATCAATAGGATTGACGTAATTAGAGAATTGGTTGTTGTATGTAATGTATATTTCTCTTTGATGAGATCTAGAATGGAGGATTTGAAATGGTATATTATTAGTATAGGTATACAGTGAAAAAGTGAATAACAGGTTCCTTAAAGAAGGTATATATACCATTCGACATTAGTGTTAAGCCCGCAGGAGACGGCAACTCCTAACTGGATACTCTGGTTAAACAATTTTGAGAGATAGCACAACCCAATCATTGTTTTTGAGAAGAGATTTCATTAAAATGTTTTCCACAATAATTTATTACACAAACATTCAAGTCACAATAACAAAGACGCAGATCAAACATATATTATTTTTTAAAGTATTCGTGTTTCACAAAAAAATACTTTAATACGTGCGGATCAAACCCGCGACACGTCGTGCACGGTGAGCTCACCGCAATGACCTATACAACCTACTTGTCTATCCATGCAGTCAAATTATCACCATTGTAAAAATAATTACCAGGTTTTGCCAAAAAAGGACCGTGTCTCCCCTCAAATATGACGTCATAATCATCATGAATATATTTATGCAATTAAGAAACTTGGAGCGTATTTAAATATGATTGTAATTAAAAGTGTAGGAGACCAAGGGCTCGCTCGGAGATTTTTAGCTACATTTTTGGGGTACCTCAAAAGTTAAACCCGAACTCAATACAGTATCTTTTGGATGGCTGTCTATTTGTCTATGCAAATTTCAACCAAGATGAAATTCTTTCGACACTGAATAATAGCAGGTTAGGTAAAAGAAAAAAGTGTTGGTCTTTTTAACCTTCAAATAAATATTTGCCGTTATAAAGTCTGTAGTTAAATACATCAAAGCATGATAGAAGATTTAAGTAAACTACAAAATTGTTTCTAAACAGTTAATTATGTCCTGAACCCTCGGGTTTTAGTTCGAATCGAATTTCCTTTTTATGTCTTTATAAATCCCGAAGATTTTTCTGAAACTTCTTAATGTGCGGTTTAAATATTAATTAACTTTTTGAGCTTCGAATGTTTCAGTAATTTCGCTTTTTCTAAGTGTTCTCATGACTTTGATTGTTGAATAATTACTGTTATTAAAACTTTGTTCTGTATATTCTTGTTCGATATTCATCAATTCTCTAAAAACTGGAAGACAATCGCTTAATTACAATTATCATTTTCATTAATTTCTTCGAGAACTAAACTGAAGTTTATATATTTTTCAAATCGATACTGTGTTTAAATTATTATCATGTCATCATCAGATCCCGAAGTAAAAATATTTTTGGAAGAGAATTTTAAAATCGATGTGGCTTTGAATGGACGACATACTCTTACGCAAAAATATCCAACGACTTCAGACCTTTTTTTCTTTTTTCAAGACCGTTTAAAACTCTATCAATCCGATTGATAACAACAGAAAATACGTTTAAGCAGGTTTAGTTAACACTCCTTTACATGTAACAAGGTCATAGTAAGCCAACAGGCACTGACCAGACGCAAGGCAATACAGTCTACTGCCACATTTTAACGCAAGATTCTCGCATTAGAGGAAGCGAGACAGCACTACACATCGAAGAGCAGCATCTCTTTCCCACACCAGCTATAATGAGTAAGAGGTAGCAGGTCCTCAGGGCGTGACTCCCTCAACTTTTAACAAACTAACCTTTCTCACGGCAAATCAAAATACAAACATTTGACCTTAATTAATGTTATGTTTATTTTGGCTTTTCCCTTCACCTTTGCACGCAATTAGATAATGAATTTTCTAGTTACGTGATCTGGAATGAAGGACTTTTTGTCTGTCTGTTATGGTGTGCCTAAAGTAAAAAATTGCTTGGCTAGGTCAGGGATTTTGTGAGCCTAGTGTGAGCTCAAAGTCAATTAAAATACAATTTTTATATGTGTAGTGGGGAAATACTATTTACGATTTTTAGAATGATTTTCTTTTCTTTGCTACAACTAGCTATTTCCTCTTTTCTAACAAATTCTACTGTAGATTTTTTTCTAACAATTTCTGATTAATCTCGTTGCGGGTGGTTTCCGTTTATTTCATTGTAGTTCCAGGCTTACAGTAGTTACAGTTACAGTGACGGGCAAAAGGCGGGCGAGTCCGAAAAAAAAGACTGACTTTCTATTAAATGAACCTATGAAACTATTCCTAGAAATTGATTATTTTGTTAACAAGTCATACTTATTAATCTGTTTGATGTATGTTGTTTGTTTTAAATTATAAACTTAACCTTGAATGTCATAAGACTATTATCTTTGAATTCCAGGAATTTCTAACCACTGCAATTTTAAAATTCATCGAAAGTAATACTACATTTTAATAATTCAATTAAGTACGCTAATTGTGAAAACAATGTATCATAGTAACTGTACCATGAAACCTTAACACAGTACTGATACGTCCAAACAGGGGAGAATATTCTATACTTATTACGTTAGGCATAGCTTCGTCCTACTTCCACAGACGCTACAATACTATTTAAAAATTTACGATTTCTTGATGGAATGAAGAAATCTTTATAGAAATTTAAGATAAATATTAATAAAAATGCTTATTTATAACAATTTAAATACTTGTTTTTATAATGTTTTTTTTTAACTAGCTGTTGTCCACAGGCCCGCCCGCTACAGATTCAAAATCTTCCCACGAAAACATAAAATCGGGATAAAACTATTAAAACTTTTACATTTGTAAATCCTAATTATAAATAATCTGTTTATCAAGTTTCGTTAAAATCCGTTCTGCGGTTTTTGCTTACAGTTGAAACAAACATCCATACACACAGACTTTCCCGTTTATAATAATAGTAACATAGTATGATTGTAACTAATTACGTCTTATATTAAATGCGGGTAACCTGAAATAAACTGAATATTAATTAAATTTAATATACCTTAAGGTTTCATAGTAAAGGTACAGGTACGTTCTACTTAAATACTAAGTACATAAACAAATCAATAACCACCGTACCCAATGCCAAGTTTAACCTCAAGGAATGCCATCAAACACAGGTAACATGCCTTTCAATGCTAACATTTCTGTGAACACGATTATTGCTTAAGTATAACAATGAGTAGTGACGTGGATGGCTAAATAAAGAAAGGTTATGAAGTATGAATGACAGTTGTCATGATTATGACGTGGATGCTGAAATTATGAGTGGCAAATCTAAATGAAAGAAACGCATTCAAAAGACAGTTTTTTTGTCAATTAACTAATTTACACTTTAGGTAACACCTTGACGCCATTTTATAGTATATTCTTCTGTTTCTCCATCAGATTTATTTTTGTTCGATACGTCATCACTTATATCCTAAATCAGAACTAATGCCGAAGCTCAAACCCTCCGTAAGACAGTCATTTGTGTGATCCACGAATACTTTATCTGATTCTTTGTATCTTTTGCTTATTCCTTAAATCTTTGCAAAACTCCCCGTAACACAAGCATTTAATTACTTAATGCGGGGGACGACCTCAAATAAAAAAATATTATTATTAAAATATTTAATACTAGCTTTCCGCCCGCGACTTCGCCCGCGTCGAGGTCGATTATATAGCGTTTCAAAGAGAACTCTTCAAAATTCCGAGATAAAAACTATCCTATGTTCTTTCTCAAGGTCAACTCTAAATAAATAAATAAATAAATAATCGCATTTATAATATTAGCAGGGATAGATACCTACATATATAGAAATTACCCGAGTAAATATTAAGCCACGTCTCTATCACCGAACATTATTATTAATATTCTCCAGTTTATCCATAATTTTATAGCGACGCCACATTATCGTGTGTAACCCGAGTTACAAAAGCAAGTCATTAAACGTTCTCCCACAAAACCGATATCACGTTAATTAATACAGCATTTAATTATTTTAGAGATAATAATTATGTTTTAATCATTATTTTGTTCAGGAGATTGATGGGTGGTTAAATGAGATTAATGTTATGTTATGAAGCTTGGTGATTATGTCAAGTTGTGCGTGTCTACGCTATACAGACGGCCATTATGTAGAAACAAACATCAAGTATAAAAAAATAAACTCACTATAACTAGAACTAGAGTTTAAAAAATAGAAAAAAAAGTATAAAAATCTCACTGGAGTTTATTTTTCTAGATGTTTGTACTGAATCGTGATTCTAATCACGAAACGGCTCGTCCGATTCTCATGAAATTTGTGTGCATATTGGGTAAGTCTGAGAATTGGATAACATCTATTTTTTTATACCCTGGAACTCTGATATAGCAAAACAACGTCTGCTGTAACAGCTAGTCTAAGATACAAAATTCTCGTGTACGATGTACGAAATTGAACTCCTACGAAAATGTTGTATACCTACATATTCAGTAGGTCTGAGAAGAATCAGTGGAAGTGCCTTCGAAGATCCGGCCATCGCATTTTAGAAGTTCTCAACAAGGCCTCTGCATTTTGGACCTGTACCCCCTGTTGTAGAGTGAAGTATTAAAGTGAGTAAAATAAGAAACAGAAATATATTTTTTTTTTACGTAACCACAGTATTTTTCCTCTATCATCATAATTAATTTGTCACATCTATATATTTACACAGTTCACGTACTTGTTTAATTCCTAGCTTGTCTTTTTATAATAAGTTACTAGTCCTCGTAACTTCGTCCGACTAACTTGTGTAAGCTTTGATACGACGGCTGACTGCTAAGAGAACTACTCGGCTAATGAGCTTACTTAGAAAATAAAACATCACTAAATAGAAACAAAAATAAGATTGAGAAAATGTGAAATTAAAAAAAGTTATTAATGAACATAATTATATATTGATATAATGCTATTTTAGGAAAAGAAAATTAAATTAAATGAAATCTATAATTCTGTCAGCCCAGTATACCATCACTTTTACCTGTTTTGTCTGTCATGTCTTTTTTATCATCGACATTCAGTAAGTGACTGGCCTGAGAAGAAATGTCAAAATAGAAGTAGTTATGTTTTTTATAGTCCTGAGAAACCACTGCCACGTCTTAAAGTAATATTACGGATTTATTACCACCTGCAGTAAGTCGTAAGTATTAATGAACATTAATTTTCAAACAAAATCTGCATATACCGAGGAACGAACCCCGGCCGAATGCGTGGCAACTGACCTTTCTACCTCTGAAACGCCTGATGAAATTACATACCTCGTTAATTGTTTTAGCTGAAGTTTATAACCATACATTTTTTTATCAATACTTTCGTATTTTACAGCCAGATTTCCTTCACACAATACCTAATAAATCATCAATAAAAAACAATATTTTTCAAAATATAGTAAAAGTCAACAAATCTCTCAAACATTAACGGTTTACAGTGACTTGATCTCATATCAGTGCGCTTGTGCGTTGCTTTCAGCTTTCAGCCTTCAGTCGGTTTCAGGCGCCGCGCGAGACACCCGCGCCCTCTCGCCTCCCGCTGAAAAAGTTCGTGTAACCGGTCAAGTTTTCAGTGAAAGTGTTGTGTTGCGTTCGTTGTTGTGATTTAAATTTGTTTTAAAGGTATGTATGGGAATATTTGTAAGTGGTTTTCATAATGTTTGTTTACGTTTAGGGGTTTTGGTTTTATAGTTTAGGTTTAGAAAAGTACTATAACAGGTAATATCACTGTGTTTCTAAATAATATCGAAGTACTGAGATACAGTAACATTTATTTTAATTTGATTAATGATTTAATAATACTTGGGATTTTGTTTATTTTACATAATGTATTTTGTGAACGTACTTTTAAGTGAAACGTTTTTTAAAAAACTTTGAGCATTAGGTTTTAACTATATCAGGTGAATGGCTGAAAATACACAAGATTGGCAAGGATATAAAGGGAATATACAGGATGGTTTTTCGTAAAACAATTAATAAGACTCACTTCGATAACCTGCTAACCCGATAACGATATATGTACTTGGTAATCTACAGGATGATTCATTACAAGTTCTTTTTGTTGTATTTGCATCCTTGATGAGGAATGATTGCAGAATTAAACTAAGTTCTGATATATTTTTCTGATTCATATCCTTTCAGGATTCTTGTAAGACGATAAACTCTATGAAAGCTGACTCTGAATGCACATAAAATGTTATGACCTTTTCATTATAAAAATGCCTGACAATATTTATGCCGTAAAATAAATATTAAAAGAACATGGGGTTGAAGTAAGTGGGGAAAACCAGGGCAGTATTCTTTGCCCCGTTTGTTTTTTTTTCTTTTGTTGTTTTTTAAATATCCTTTCTTCATATTGCTTAATGAAGTGTTAATAACACTAAAATATTATATCAAATATAATAATATATCAGAAACAATAGTTTTGTAGCCATTTGAGCCGTACATGACCGTCTTAATATGTATAAACTAGCTGTTGCCCGCGACTTCGTCCTTGTGGGTAGAAGATATAAGTTATGATTTATATCTGCCTATCTGCCCTGTTTTTTTCACATTTTCCATTGTATCTTCGCTCTTATTAGTCGCAGCGTGATGGTTTATAGCCTAAAGCCTTCCTCGATGAATGGTCTATTCAACACAAAAAGAATTTTTCAATTTGGACCAGTAGTTCCTGAGATTAGCGCGTTCAAACAAACAAACAAACTCTTCAGCTTTATATATTAGTATAGAGTATAGATTATTGCGTGTGACGTTGTTTGTTCGCGATGGACTCCTAAACAACGTTCCCGATTTCAATCAAATTTGCACAAAGTATGCAGTTTGATCTAAGTGGAAAGATAGGATTCCTTTCATCTAAATTTTTAGCTGCAATATTATTTTCTTGCGAATATCAATGACCGGGTAACTTCCCTTGAAGTTATAAACTCAAAATACTTTAACATTTAATATTTTTTGTTGTAAAACCAGTAGTGCAAAATTGCTACTGATTTATTAAGAATTGAAACCTGATAAGAAAACACAATTTCTTACTTTACTGTACTGTACCTACCTTGTGAAAGCAATGTAAAGGCTGAGACAAAAACATGATGCACTTAAATAGCTGCTTTATTTATTTACCATCTGTCACAGTTATTGAATATTAATTGATCGAATAGCCAGCGGGTGTTAGTTTGTGACACAACATTGCTCTTCCCGATTTAATGCAAATGGATCGACAATGACTATGAAAGCTTCATCATTCTTATATTTACAAAATATAATAGGTCTTTTCAATGTAAAATCTCGAGTACTTACATTCAATTATGACAAGGTGAATTGTTCTACAATTGATGCAAGCACATACAATTTAGCTCTTAGCAAACCTAAACTGTTATTTTAGTTTGTTGTTGATGGACTTCAATAATGAATTTATAAGATATATGTTTAGTAGTTTCTTATATTTCGGACTATAATAGAGTCACTTTAATATTGCGAAATGAGCACTATTTTTATGATTTGGTTTTTGATGGTGTTTTTGGATGTACTCAAACTTCTAAAATGTCTTCCAAGGAGTTCTATAGTATCCCAAAATAGTGTTTCTGATAAAAAGTCTCACTGAACGTCGCACTAAAATATTATTAACTTTCAGTAGCAGATTTCGTAGCACTTTTGCTACGACAAGAACACTACGCTTTCTCGTAGCACTGTTGCTACGACAACGCATAAAGTGCCATTCATATTGGACTTTTATCTACTTACTTTGCTATTTTTGCATTTTAAACCTGAAAAATATTTCAGTGCACAAATGTTTAAAATTATGAAAGGTTCTGAATATTCAGCTACTGAACTATTGTTCAAAATTCATGACGTTTTTTGTTAGCTTAATGAACTATTCCAATTATTTGTTTCAGCGGTCTCTCACAAATATTTGTCAAACGGAACGGATTATTTCATTTAAAATGTTTGTTAATGCGGAACTTGGTTACAGAATAAAGAAGCTTATTTCATGCACATAAAGTTGACATTAATATGTGATATTTTATGGAGGCACATAGTTAAAAAGTAATGGTAGTTTCGAAATATTTTGTCAAAAGTTAGGATGTTTCTTTTATGACAGAAGCTATTTGTGCATATGATAAAATAATGTTATTGTTAAGACTTTATTTATGCGTTTTATGTCTCACTCAGTGTAATACCATTAACGCCTTTTATGACGTAGTATGTGAGAATGTACTTGCATAAAGTATAATTTTCATCATATACAAGATACACATAAACTATAGAATTTAAATAAAATAGAATAACTAAATTGCCGTAAAAAGATCTATTACCCAAAAGTCTTCTGTTAATACTCAAAACAATGGTATTTGAGATAATAATAGTATTAGAGAAATAAAATTAACTGTCAAAGACCAATATTTATGTCCTAAATATTGTTCCCCAAACTTTTGTTATGAAAATAACTTATATGCACTTATCTGAACTAAAAAATAACTATGAGATCGTATATTTACCCTGTATATAATTCAGAATGGATTAAGTTTATTACCTATTGTCAATGAAAAACTTTTTCAAAAAGAATTATCATTGACTGGACATATCTGGTGCACGAACCATGGAGGTGGGCGTTAAACTATAAATCACAGAAGAGGTTGCTTTCGAGAAGTAAAGACGTATATGTATAGATACAATGTGGCAAACTTGATGCATTATGATTTTCTACTATCTATTGTCATATACATACACTAGCTGTTGCCCGCGACTTCGTCCGCGTGGTAGAAGGTATAAGTTATGAATTTTTGAACGGAAGCAGTCGATGATGAATATTGGCATAGATGAATAACACATTTATAAGTACAAAAACTATAATACTACTTCAGCTGTTGTCCATGTAAACATTTTGTTTCAAGAAAAAACACAAAAAAGAGACATAAATGGTTAAAACTTGTCATCCATAATTTTTGTACTACATATATCTTACCTTTATAGTGAACTAGCTGTTGCCCGCGACTTCGTCCCCGTGGGTAGAAGATATAAGTTATGATTTATACCTGCCCTGTTTTTTTTTCACATTTCCCATTGTATCTTCGCTCCTATTAGTCGCAGCGTGATGGTATATAGCATTTAACCTTCCTCGATAAATGGTCTATTCAACACAAAAATAATTTTTCAATTTGGACAAGAAGTTCCTGAGATTAGCGCGTTCAAACAAACAAACTTTTCAGCTTTATATATTAGTATAGATTGACAAATAATCGATAGGTATTCGTATACAAGACAATGCAGATCAAACTACTTGGCGAGAAGGACCAAGTACGTATAACGCGGAAAAAGAAAAAAGTATATTGGAATATATTCAATGTTTAAAGTTTTTGAAGAACTTATTTAGCTGCGTCTTACATATAAACTCCTTTCTTCAATCTAAAAGTGTTTCTCTATCAGAGATTTGACAAGTTTTCTCTGAACAGTAATAAAATAAATTAACACCAACGTTACGAATTTGATTTTATCGAAAAACGTCGTTATAAAATTTTTACAACGGGCTTCGGAACTCGATCATATTTCGAATCGCGTCTGTCCATAAAAATAAACAATTTTCGACAATAAACTACGAATAAATCCAATATGAAATATTTGGCGTCTACTTTATACGTTTTACTATATTTTATTGAGAGATGATTTTTATTTCCAAGCAAAGAACCGCATTCTGTTTGAACAGAATGTAGCTATATAGGTACCTGCAATTTGTATACACCGTGATTTTTTAGTCTTCTTACAAAAGCAGCCCAGTTCATGTATCCAGTGACTAGAACACGTTCATGATAAAAAAATAGGTATTGATGAGATTAGAAAAAAAAATGCAATTTTTATTCAATATCATGATGCAATTCGTAGTTTTTTAGAAACACAGCTCTGTTGCGAGCGCGGTCCGAGCCTTGTAACAATGGTGAGGGGCGCGGGCGGCGGCAATTTTATTATTTTTAAGAGTATATTTCAGATTTCTCTTGTTTAATTTTCTTCGTACTTATTATCTTAGTTGATGATAAAAAAGATAATAATCGCGCCTAGGAGTATTTTACGTCGGATACATGAACGGGGCTGCTTTTGTAAGACGACTAAAAAATCACCGTGTATAGTAGAGCAAGAAAGGTCTATCTTACATTTCTCATGTACTCTGGTACTGTTTGTATTATCTGCTCACGAAAGTATCTGTAGTAGCAGACCATGCCATCACCGCAAGAGTAAGTAAAAAAAAACATTGACAATTAAAATCGAAAGAATTTGAAACATGAATTTAAAAGAACACAACAAATTGTTTTAAATACTTACTAATATTTTAAATATGAAAGTGTGGATGTTTGGATGTTTGTTACTCAATCACGCAAAAACTGCTGAACGGATGTGGATGAAATTTGGCATAAATATAACTTTTGAGCTAGAAAACAACATAGGCTACCTTTTATCCCGATTCTTTTAAGTAGTTCCCGAGGAAAATTTTAAAATATGTGTAAAACAAAAAAATCACGCGGATGAAATCGCGGCCAACAGCTAGTTATTAATAAATAAAAGAGAATCAAGAATTACAACACAAACATGACTATAAAAGCCTCAAACGTTTTCCCTCTTAAATCTTCTAGGAGACAATCAATATCCCTTCGCAGGATAATTTTTCATAAACCCGTACAATACACAATAACCAATATCGGGCACATCAATCACAGTATCCCGACAATGACTGCCTAGGGTCAGCATTTAAGAAAAGATATTTATATTTGCAACTCTACGTCCCAAGGAATAGAGAGCTAAATCGCTTGAAGCTTCATCGGATCTTAATCTCTAGTAATAAGATAGAATTGTCATCTTTGTGTAGCAAGGAATAAAGAGCGAAATCGCTTGAAGGTATCGGATCTTAATCAATTTCGCACGGTATGAATTTGAGAAAAGGGTTAATTTTTCAGCGGTTTTTTAGATGCTGTGCTCGAATCGGATTTATCGAGATCATTTACTAAAGCGATTGGAAAATAATGTAAATCCATGAGAAAATCATGAAAATGATAAATTGCATTCCGATCACCGTCCATTATCTATATAAAATATTTAAAAGTATTGTACAGATTCTTGATCGAATGCATCTTACTAATACCCAAAAAAGAATCTCAAAATCGTAGCAAAACACTTTTCTTTAAAAATATACAGACATTTCTAAAATATAAATTGACTTTTCCAATATTATGCAGCTGGTCCTTAAACTCTGAAAAACTTAAAGTTTCAGTAAAATTTCTTCAGTAAAATATGCAAATTACTGAAAACACTTTCAATGGAAGGCTGTATTAGCACAACTTAATGTTAATAGCTAACAGTATAATTATCCTGGAGTAACTGTTATTACACTACTTACGTCGTTAAATAGCAGAAAAAGTGTTATCCTGCAACTAATATCGAAAGTGGAATAAGAGAGATATTTATTTATTTTAACTTTGAGCAAATTTACAGTTTACAACTATATTAAACTTAATATCAATACAAAATAAACAATAGACATAATTTTTCAGAGCGTCAAAAAATACATTTTCATCTCTGGCAAAGTCTGGCTACATATCCACGTTGTATGGCAATGCTGATTAGAGGACGATTGATTTAAATATCTATACTTACTAATATATAAAGCTGAAGAGTTTGTTTGTTTGAACGCGCTAATCTCAGGAACTACTGGTCCAAATTGAAAAATTATTTTTGTGTTGAATAGACCATTCATCGAGGAAGGCTTTAGGCTATAAACCATCACGTTTCGACCAATAGGAGCGAAGTCACAATGGAAAATGTGAAAAAAAAACAGGGCAGGTATAAATCATAACTTATATATTCTACCCACGGGGACGAAGTCGCAGGCATTTAAAATAAAATAAAACAAGTTATATGCACAATGACAACCAGATTTAAAGAGGCATTCGTGGATCACACCAATGCTTGTCCTACGGGATTGAACTCGAGACACACGTGATTTTGCAATAGCTCAATGTCATTCTGCAACTAATGTTGTATACAAATTAGCATAAAAGATATAATTCTGCAACAAAAACTTAGCATTAAAATAGCAGAAAAACTGTTAATAAGCCATTTAGCGATAATAGCAGATAATGTGTTCTTTAAGTATTGTGGAGAGTGCTTTTAATGTTATAATTATTTGCGCGCATGCTTATGACTTAGATGGAACTTTTTGAATTAATGTGCTGGTGCTACAAGACACACTATTAAGTGGCTAAATTACTTTTTCTAAGATATATGCACTTTCTAAGCTAGCTAAATACCTTTATATTAATACTAGCTGTTGTCCGCGACTTCGTCCGCGTGGTTAGAAGATATAAGTTATGATTTATACCTGCCCTGTTTTTTCCAAATTTTCCATTGTATCTTCGCTTCTATTAGTTGCAGCGTGATGGTATATAGCCTAAAACCTTCCTCGATGAATGGTCTATTCAATACAAAAAGAATTTTTCAATTTCAACCAGTAGTTCCTGAGATTAGCGCGTTCAAACAAACAAACATACTCTTCAGCTTTATATATTAGTATGGATTGACTTTTGTTCAAATATACTTTCTCTAGTTAGTCTAAAGTACCACTAATTTAGTTTAATTTTGCCAGAAGATAAATCGTTATAATTTTGTGAACCAGTTTCACAAAGAGATACTGATTTTCTGTAAGTGCTTTGTTAGTGCTGTTTACAAACTACGATTTATGCCTGAAGGTCATTGCTGCTAAAGTTTATTCTTGTTTTCATAATATTGGTGAAGAACCTGGTGTCAAAATTAAAAACAGCCTAATTACTCGGACGTCGTTTTACACACACTTGTACTCGTAAACTTCTCAGGTGTGTCGTTTTCCTCAATACGTTTTACATCATTGTTTTCAAACAGTGATTACTTTGCTTAAATAAAACATAATCACACGCTACCTACCACAACCGACAGTTAAACCTATCTTTACACGTGTCTCAATGTTTGCCTGCGATTGAGAGCGACCCGATTCGATCGACGGATATATGGCATAACTAGCTGTTGCCCACGACTTCGTCCGCGTGGTTAGAAGATATCTTATATTTTCCTGCCCTGATTTTTCCACATTATCCACGGTATCTTCACTCCTATTAGTGGCAGCGTGATGGTATATAGTCTAAAACCTTCCTCGATGAATAGTCCGTGTTGAGTTGATACAAGCAAACAAACTTTTCAGTTCATATTAGTATATAAATACGTAAAATTTGTTAAAATTCTAAATAGAAAATTAAAAAAGAAATCTTTTGTATTAAATGGCTCTCGTTTCAGCCAGTACCTCTGTTTCGGAACACGTTTGAGTGGTTTCTGACATGACGTTCACGCCTGCCATTTATCGGTATCTACTTTTATGTTTCGCTATTACAATACGTTTCGGGGTTTTATTTTTGTTTTATTGACTAGCTGTTACCCGCGGCCGTGTCTGTCTGGATTTGGAGATTAATAGATTTGTGATGTGAGTGATATTTGACTGACTTTTGTGTGTTATAAGTATGTGTATATTATAAAAAATGGTGAAGCTTAATATTCTGTTCTGCATATTACGTTAGCTGTTATTTTGAGAAATAATCAATATTAACATTGATGTAAACTGGTCAATATTGATTCAGCCGTTTAGAAGATTAATCAAATCACTACATTCATGGTAAGAACAACACAAAACTTTTTTATCATCATTTTAAATGAAGAATTATCTCAAATTCTCCTCCCTATCAATTCTCCTGGCTGATTTATTTCCTTTGCATTCACTCAAAAATAAATATTTGAATGTAACAAGCAGACAATTGTTTTATATTTATTTTTATAGATATTTTTACAATAAAACGTTTATGAAGGTCTATATTACTTCTGTTTATAGCCGCGGGAGGGATATTGAACAGATTGATTTTATCCACCTGAATGGAATGTAAAAATTGGTATTTTAATATATGTATATGTAAATAAAATATTTATGTTTTGTTTAAACTAATTGGTGATTTATGTTTCAAAGATAAAGATGAGATTTGAACAACGATAAACTCTCATATTTTAACTTTTTACATTTTTAACATATTGTGACTATCATATTTTTACACAATTAATGAAAAAAAAGAACTGAAATTTTGGTTCCGTAATCAAAGAATGAAACGGAAACTATTACTGAAGTATATCTGTTCGTCCATCTGTCACTAGGATCTATCTAATAAACTGTGACTTGAATATTAAAATCCTCAGAGCGTGTGTCGTTTAATTGTTAAAAAAAAACACTTGATAGTTCATGTAAAGGTAGTTGGCACTTCAACCACAAGCAAAAAATTATCTTAGAAGATTAAAATTAAAATCTGTTACAAACCATACAAAAACAGGTTGTGAAGCATTAGACTAAAGGTCTTTGCCAAGCCGCTTATAATTATATTTCGCAAAAACCCTTAAGGCTTACTCAGTAATCATTAACATACGCCTTTGATATCCAAAATTCAAAGCATTTGGCAATTTTATTAATTTACTTTCACTGCGATCTGAACGAAGAATTTAATATTTTAGTACTTGTATTTTGAATTTCCTAAATTATTTGAAAACTTTTAAGTTTAGGGAGTGTAGCATTTGTTTTTGGTTTAAACTGCACTTTTTCTACTATCATCATCATAGTAATCATTATAACATCATCAGCCTTGAATAAATAATTACTGGGCGCGTCTATGGTTATACCCAGGGCCGTATCTAGGGGCCCAGGGCCCCGAGGCAACAAGGGAATGGGGGCCCCCTTGTTTCAAGTTAAAGTGTTGTAGTTCAAGTGTTTTCATTCAGTGAAAAATTTATCGAGCTTTTTTTTTAGATGCCTACTTTGGTGGTGGGCCTCTGGGGTCGTAGTGGGCCCCTAGGCACTGGACTAAAGTGCGTTATGGATAATACGCACTGGTTATACCATTCTTATATTATGTCGATTGTCCTTTGCATCCATTCAATGGATTCTACTTTTTTAAAGTCACTTACTCAAATCATCTTCGGCTTATCAGGAATTCGATGTTTTCTACAATGTCTACATAATTTACTAAAACAACATAAAATTTATCTAAAAAAGAACACAATTTTTCAACATTATATCTTTTTGGGAGGACTAAAATTAAAAGCTATTAAAACAAAAAGAAAGCAATCAAGACAACATGCATATGCCACTGCGAGTATGTATATATATTATAGGTATTTCTACATGCTATGCAAATAAGGAGTTACTTTAATTAATAAAAGACTCAATTTTTCACATCATACTTCAAATTTTATCGATCTCAAAGGTTAACCTGACCTTGAGGCGTAAAATATGATTCAAAAAACTTCAGTTAATTTCATTTCTAGTAACAAACCTCCATCAGGATCTTCCAAGAAACGGTTTACGTTACACCAGGTGGGGTAGTAACAGTATATCTTAGACAAAGAGACAATCATTACCGCCTGAGGCGTCGTAAAGTTATACCAAATAGCTAACATTAGCTAACCGTTAGCGAAGCAATAGCAGTTCAGGTAAATTATAGTTCTTGATATAAAAGAACTTTTGCGTTTCTTTAATAAATAACAAGTAGATACCTAATAGTCTTTTTCGATTTTTTTTCGTAATAATATTTTTTATGATGACTATACTAATATATAAAGCTGAAGAATTTGTTTGTTTGTTTGAACGCGTTAATCTCAGGAACTACTGGTCCAAATTGATTCTTTTAGTGTTGAATAGACCATTCATCGAGGAAGGCTTTAGGCTATAAACCATCACGCTGCGACAAATAAGAGCGAAGATACAATGGAAAATGTGAAAAAAACAGGGCAGGTATAAATCATAACTTATATCTTCTACCCACGGGGACGAAGTCGCGGGCAACAGCTAGTTCACTATAAAGGTAAGATATATGTAGTACAAAAATTATGGATGACAAGTTTTAACCATTTATGTCTCTTTTTTGCGTTTTTTCTTGAAACAAAATGTTTACATGGACAACAGCTGAAGTCGTTTTATAGTTTTTGTACTTATAAATGTGTTTATACACTTTGATACGTTTTAATTGATGTAAGTAGTGTAATAAAAGCAGACACAGTATGTATAAATAATGCAAATGTATGTAGGCTAAACAAATGACCCCTCCGTTGTCTATCCGTCAGTTTGTGTCGTCACCAGGATGAATGATCCATGAATAGATATTTAGCCAATACGTACGGGAACTTTAGTGTCGTGAGTCCAACTCGCATTGAACGGCTTTTATTTATCATTTATTTCTATCTAAAAGTTGAAAAAATAGATAAAATAAATATTAAAGAAAGAATTCCCTGTTCATATCAATATTGTATGCAAAATCGGTACACGACTGACAATAGTGAAGGCAAACTGACAATAATAAAAATAAATAGATTTCGTTCTGAAATTCAGGTCTGAACAGACCTTTGAATGTCGGTCAACTGAACGAAATGAAATATCTCGCATCATATGCTGATGAAGCCAAATAAATCACTCACGCGAACTGTTTCACTTGATTTTATGGTCTCGGATTTTGGTTAGGGTGTAGGCAGGAGTTTGTGTTGTGTTTCAGATTAATCTTTTTGTCAGTAGTTTTAGGGTATTTTTATATTAATGATTATAAAAGAACTATCGTTTAGGCGGTAAAAAAAAATATGAGTTGGTTACGAAGGTAAATTATTTGGTATTTTAGTAAAGTAAAATATCTAATTCTACTGTACGTGATTATGTCACTTAAGTCGTCCTAAGCTGCTGGACCGATTTTGGTGATTTTCATAATGCGTTCAGATGGTACCTTGGACAGTTTACATTCAGAAATCAGTGAATTTTTTATTAATATCATTATAACAAACATTTTTAGTCTTGAGCATGAAAGTTAAAGGGTATATAAAATATTTATTATAAAATATACTAACCATCATTATACATAAACATATAAACATATTTCAAATTACCTTACTCGATATTTTCCTAACCATTCTAATTACTATTCAGTCCTAACTAGATCCGTACAGAAATATGAAGAAAAAAGATCTACAAAAATCTAGACCGAAAACAGACCAACGAACACACGAAAATAAAATTATAAAGTCGGTATGAGCATTAAAAATTTCGCCCTTTTTAAAAATTAATAAAGAACAAGAAAAATTGTTTTGTTCTATTTTTCGTTTATGCCAAAATGGAACGCGTGTGGAGAATGGAACAAAGAGGTTTAAGACAAAGAGGTGTCAAGGTAATGTAGTGGAACATATTTTGATTAATAGTTGTATGGTTAAATACCTTATTGCAACGTTAGTGCAGTAGGCTTTGAAGGAGATAAAAGTGATTGTTTTGGGAGTGATTGATTGTTCAAGCAATGTTTAGGTAATTTAAAATAAAGAAAATTTTATATGAAAGGTATTTTTAATTAAACTTGCATCTGATTAGCAGCTAAGTTATTCTATATAAAAGATCCGGACTGAGAAACTCATGTGATTATCACTTAATTCAAATAAATAACAGGTTTTTATTTTATTGACAAATGTAATTGTTGGAAACAATACCGCCTACCCCCATTAGCAATATAGGATTATATTACAGTTGTTGATTAAAAGTTATATTAAAAGGAAATAGTAAAGAAACAGTCAAGTGAAAGTCAGACTCCTGGGACAACGGGGTCCATATCAGAAGGAGAAAACTACTTTTTAGTAAAAATGGTCACCCATCAAGTTACCAACCGTGATTTTGATTAAGTATTGTTAGGGTAGACCGAGGCGAATCGGATCAATTAATATATGGGAATATGAAAATCATACTAAAATTAAATATATGTAACTTTTATTGAGAAAATAGTCATTAGTAACTATCCAGCTACTAAATAAACATTTCAATAATTAAATTTACGATAAATTCTTTTAAATATTTATTAAAAACTTCAAAGTGAGAAATATCCGAATCGCCCCAATTCTCGGGGCGAATGGGATCATGAATAAAATTTAACAAAATAAAACATTCTTAAGACTATTACTATTGAAAACACAAAAAAAAAATAATAATTAAAAATGAGATCAGTAT
The DNA here is from genome assembly GCF_003590095.1 of Trichoplusia ni. NCBI lineage: Eukaryota > Metazoa > Arthropoda > Insecta > Lepidoptera > Noctuidae > Trichoplusia > Trichoplusia ni. Next base: position 2,075,081 of record NC_039497.1, read on the forward strand.
TAATTTTTAAAGACATAAATCACTTATGTACGGGCCTTTTTTCCCTCCCATATCAGCACATTTTGCATGGCACCATTTTTCAGATGCATGGCACTGAATCCATTCCTCTGACGGTGGATGAATGAATATTTCGGAGCAGTAAATGCAATGCCAATTTCTCTGTTTTGCAGATGAACCTTTAACTTTTGTCTTTGGCGTTCTTTTATTTTTCTTTTTCTTCATATTTTCTTTGTCAGCCGAAGTATTTTTCTTATCTTCCACAGCTTGTTTGTCAGTCTTAAGTTAGGCGTGATTCGAAGCCACGACTCGCTAAGTCTAGTAAACTGTTTGCTAGAACTTTTGCAGCATTCTCGTCGAAAGCTAGCTGACCACCACGTGTCTTAATGACGTCTCTGGAAAAAGAGACTCTTCTTTTTAAAGTTGTGTATGGTAATTTGTAGATTTCAGCAGCCCGAAGTAAAGTTAATTCTTGACACAGAACTTTATTAGCGGCTTCTACGATTTTTTCTTGCGGCCATTCTCCCGCTTGTGTCTTTTTATACGTGCGAACCATCTATAAAGAACTATAAATGCTTTATTAACACCAACCATAATAATTAAATAATTAAAAAACACGATCCGATTGGTCCCCGATAGCGTGATCCGAATAGCCCCATATTAAAGACTTACGAAATAAACATTTTTGTCACTTACCAATAATATTTACTTCAAAAATTAAAACGTTTAGTAAACTAGACCCCTAACCAATCAGAATAAGCTATATAATTCAATATTTTAACTTAAATCCTTAGAATAAATCAAATAAATCGTAAGTACTTATCTTAGATCAGCGCTAAAATTGTAAGGTGCACACACATTCGGCTCGCTCTCCCGAGGAGCTGGTGCTAAATGCCTACTCGCAAAAAAAAACTGGCGATGGTGGGGGGCGTGGGGCGAGAGGAGTTCGCGAGAAGCTAGTCGTTTGTGTTCCATGCTACGCGGTTTTCAAAATATTAACGAATTTCTTATTTTGATCCGATTCACCCCTTGATCCGATTCGCCTCGGTCTACCCTATTTGTTGTTTAAGCGGCAACAGAATTCATATGTGAAAATTCAATCCTATGAAGGTTTATGAGAAACAGCCTGGTAGGATACCGTTTTACTCCTTTGAGTACGGGACCCTAAAAAGCTAGGTAACCATACTACCGAGTGCCAGCTTATAGCTTCAATTAATGACTGCATAAAATAGTCAAGAGCTCGCGAGCTCAGCCATAAAGCATCAAGATATACGATCCACTTTACAATATCATGTTATTTTATGTTTTATATCATATTTCATAAGGTTTTAAATTACTTAACAAAAGAATTAATAGTTAAAAATCGTTTATAATAAAGGAGTTTTTTTTCATTTATACTGTAAATTTACTAGTACTTGAACCGAAAAGTAACAAATATTTTAATTGAAAGCCGTGCTATAAGTTTAAATAGCTTTTGCTTATTATAATCTCGACAATAGGGATGATGACTGGGTATAAAAAAAATATCTCATTAGTCCCTCAGTTAGATAATTGAAAAGTATGAGACACGTATTTTTTCCTTTTTCAGACAAACTAGAATTCACAAAGATTAACTGCTTTAAAGTTTAGGAGAGGGGGCTTGTGACGTATCGATAGAGTAAAATTTATACTCAATCGTGACGTCACGTGTAAGTTTCATTCACTGTAATTTGGTCAATTTATTTTTGCGGGACAAATTAAAAAATACGTATCCATTATTAAAAAAAAAAACTACAAGACGGATATTGCAAAAAAAAAATTGTCATCATCCCTAATAAATATAAAAAATCCACCTTCATACCTACCATACCTAGTAATAGTCGGTAAAGGTAGTCACCTCACAAATACTTAATTAACCATATCACTGAAAGTTGCCTTCATCACCCAACCGCTTCATAAAACTTGAAACTTCCCCATACAGTTGAAAAATTAGTATTCCAGGCGTATAGTTAGTCCTCTATGTTTGGAACACCATGCAGGTTGCATGTTTGAAGCAATTATGCAGATTGTGGCCACCGTCACAGCGAGACGCGTGAACCGCGATACATGATTCGATTTACGTGAAGGAAGCAAATAAGATCAGAGGCTGCATAATGGGTAATGGAATTAAATTCTATCGAACGTTGCACTAGAAATAAAGGTGTTTGTTTGTGTTTTTTTGGTTAAGTCAATGTCTGTGTACAAGGCTTTCTTGACTTTCACTAGTCATACAGCTGAGCTTTAGCTGAAGTTAGAAAACGAGAAAAAAAGATATTACTCATTACCTTAAAATATATTTTTTTTACAACAAATTTAGGCAACCGACTACTAAGAAAAACTACTGAGCCAAACTTGCTAAAATTTTAATACGGCTAAAATTACAGCTATTCCACGTAAAAAGAAATCAACAAAATCGCTTAATTCAGTGCGAAATGTTTTAGTTAAAAATAAAAAAAAAAATATCGCCAAATTGAGAACCTTTTCCTTTCCAAAGTCTTTTGAAAAGTAATAGGCGATAATAGATATCTCCATGTATAATTCAAAAGATTTTGACGCGAGCTACGTAGGTAGGCTCAAACAAATATACTAGCAACACACAGACCTCATACATAGCCCATACAACATTTGAATAGACGCGTCACATACCAGACATGAGCGGTCAATCAAACCGCACAGCTTTGATTTACCAAACAACTGATGCCCGCTATACCGATCATTAGCAATAGTTTATGATTAGTGTTGGGTTATTAAATCAAATTATGATGTATGTACTTATCAAATTAATTCTTTTCTCGGTCAATTTGTCTGTAGTTATGGAGTTCGTAGCACCCAGCAAAGGGTGGGCGATATCGGTGTAGTCTATATCTTTTTTGAAGTTTATAAAGTACTTTTGTAGCGTAAATTGTTGTAAGTTGAATAATGAATTTTGATTTTTTATCATTAGCTTGTCATCATCTCCAAATCATCTCTGATTTAACATAAGAAGGTTGGTTAACGAGCATTGCTTGGCCAAAGATACTGTTTTTAAAGCCTGAAAGATAAATCGCCCCATTAAAAAAGTGGAAAGCCGTGATAGAATGGCTAATAACTTGACGAAATCTCATTTTAAAAACGGTTAATTAACTTAACTAGATTTAGCAGAGTCTTCAGTCCTTCCATTGGACACCGTTGTGGATCCCATGACCAACCTAATTTTGACCCATTGTGTATTTTATTGCCGCAATTAAAAAAATAATAAAATCGTGGTAAACGGTTGTCATTTTTATGCAAAAGTTATTTCGTGCAATTCTGACCCACACCTGCCCAGATTTTCCAGATAATTCACCCTCATCTTAAATCCTGCTGAACATTAAAACGATAAACAAAGCATGATTACAAGTGCTGATGTACTGAGTGCTAACACAGATATTATCCGGTCCATCATGTGTTGACTACCAATCCCCTGGGATTTAGCACAGCGTTTTCCTAACTGAGCTTAACCACATGCATTAGCTGTGGTCAACACAGCCTTGTTACATAGTGTAACACTGTTCTACATACGAACAGGGTTGGAAACCTAATACGAGTTACCACAGTGACGTATGAGCAAAAAATAGATGCAAAATTCAGCTTCAAATTCTGGTTTATCGATATTTTTTTCTATTTTTAGGTTGCCGTAACCAAGGGAAAAATGGATCTCTATTACTATGGTACCGTTGTCTATCCCTCTATCTGCCTGTGACCAGGTTGTGTCTCACCGTGATAGATAGATGTTTTTTACAGGATATTTGTCGGAACCCTCAAGAAGTCCAAGTCGCATTTGACTCCTTTTTTTCGCACAAGCTATAATTTGATTTCATGATATTTTTTTGAGTTATATGTTAGTTTGACCAAACTTGATTATTTTGGTTTTTCAATTTGACGAAAGCTGGCTAAAATGTTTCAGTATTTTGGTAACCAACACACACTTTTTTTTAATAAATATTTGTATAAAGGATCCCGTGCCCTAAAAAATGGTTGTTGTTTTTATTCAAATCGACTTTTTTGTTTTGCCTTACGTTTCTGTCAATAGTGTTTATTTTTTATGAATATTTGCCGGTGTAGGTACTTGACTTACTACACTTGACGTCATTTGGTACCCCAAATTAGTCGAAAACCAAATACATAATGGAGTAAATCATACATTCTGTATCCACCACAGGCACATCAGCATCCTACTAACAAATTCTAACATTGTGGTCTAATAGTTTATGTAAGGCTCATCCACAAAAACCGCTGAGCAGTTGGATAATCTAGCTGGTACTGACTGAATTGCTGAAATTCTGTATATAAAGCAAAGGCAATAGGTTTTGATCATTGGTTGTTGAAGCTGTTGTGGTTGCTCAATACTGCAAAGTTTGAAGCTTGGTTGACGCTGTCGGATAAATCTGTAATATTGTTCGGAGATTAGTGTTTTACTGCGGCTGGACTTAGCTACAAGCCTGAAAACTAAACAATATTGAGAAAAAGAATGAACTTTAAGCAAAATCAATGTAGGATGTATATACACCGTGATTTTTTTGTCGTCTTACAACAGCAGCCCAGTTCATGTATCCAATGACTAGAACACGTTCATGATAAAAAATATAATTCACCGTGTATATAGGATAGCATAGTTATATCAGAGATCAGCGATGATAACTTACTCGATAGCAAACAATCTTCGCTATTTATTGATGGTTAAAATAATGATTAAGAAGTAAAATCTGGTGAAGAGTGCTCAAGTCAAAGTAACTTTATAAGTAAAAATTTGTTTACTGCTGCTTCTCTTAAATAGCTTTATCTTGCCTTTGCTCATGTTGTACAAAACATTCGTCTAATCATTATGAATCATGTAATTGTTGTAGTCCACAGATTCTCCTTTTCATATCCTGTCATCTAGTTTATGCGGTCTTAACACGCAAAACCGCAAATCTCGACGATATACACAATGAAACCGCTAAAACAATGATAATACCTGCTAATGGGAAACAAGCTAAACCTACAGAAGAAAAAATAGACAAACATCGCCATGCAAAAATGGAACTTAATGATAAAAGAATAGAGACGGAAAGAGCACAAACTGTTGAATGTGAATAAGTCAAGTGTTAGGATTTTAAATTCAAAATCCCGAGGTTTAACTGCGGAATAAATGTAAGGCTTTATTTTGAAAAATGTAGGAAAAAGCAAGGTTTATAAAGAGACAAAGATAAATATCATTGGTTTAGAGAGTGACGTAGATGATTTATTATTCCATTGAGCTTTATAAGCTCTGTTCTATAGAAAAACAGGTTTGCAATGGATAATTGTAGGCACATATAATAGTGTTGACTCACTTTAATGGGTTGTGGATAGCAAAAACTCTGTTCTTACTTTAAAAGTCGAGACACAGCAATATCTTGTAAGATTGGAAGCCAATAATAATGTAAGAAAAAGTTTTATAGATGTATGCAACTAAAATCTTTATAAAAAAAATGTTGGTGGCGAGAATAACAAATGTTCAAAGTACATCTAGAATTAAAATAGTGATGGATGACACAAATTCAACGCCTGACCTACGAGTATGTTAAGATTGAACACGTGGTTTGTAGTGCATTCACTCGGCTTTCCATGCTATATAATTATACACTCAACAATATTTGATTACCCCCAAATAAACCAAAATAATCTAAATTAATTAAAATTAATTATTTGTTTACAATCACAACTGTCCAATACGGTAACCACAACGTTATCTGTTTTGTGGATACACCCGACCACAAACACAACTGACATATCCAAATGCGTGTGACGTCACAGCCCCATTGGGAATAATGCGTTAATTTATTGTAATTAGATTTTATAGATAGTGTGAAAATATAGACTTGGTAATGAATTGGTCAGTACAACTGTAATTCGTTGACATAAAACTATGATGGATAGGATTTTAGCGTGGTTTATTTGTTCTGACGCCCTATTTATGGAAGTTGACGCAAATGACCGCTACTCAAAAATAACTTCTCCCATACTAACGCAGTTGAATCCTTGAGAAGAGGGAAGATTCGCAAACATTCAAGTCATTACCAATGACTCCAGTTTAAAACTTTGTATGTTCTTCACAATGACTTGATCACCCGATCACTACGCTGACGCTGAAGTTATGGGCAACTACAAAAATCGTTTTCCTTAGTATTATATTCAAGGGGACAACAATCAAAATAATCCATGCATGTGGAAAAAATCTATCCAACGAGATGACAAAATAAAATTGCTTACTTCAAAACAACGACTTTTATCCAAAACTTTTTATTCAATTTTAGATTTCCCAGAAAATCACTCCTTTATAAAGCTTATCACGCTGTCGATGACAAAGAAACACTATCACAGGCTCTAAGAGATGATTAACATTGTTCGCAGAAAGGCTCTATTTACTGAATTTAGGATAATCAATCAATTTAGTTAGTGATTGATGATCCTAACTCTAAACTTTTAGACTTTGTCTATTAATTTTAAAATTCATCGCTCGGTTATTTTGAAAAGCAATGAATCAATTTAAGAGTTCATTGTGAAGGTTTTTTTTGGAGTTTTTTTTATCGTATCGGGAGATTTCATAAAAATTATGTGCGTGGTAAAATTAAATATCGTAGCCTACGAGTTATAAATTTAGTAAGGTAACAGAAAGCTAGCTGAAAAATGTGGAAATGACATGTTTAAAGCACCAATGACTTAAAAAAACATATCATGATCGTATTTCGTAAGTACTAACTACATGGTACTTTCGTCTCAGTTTATTTAAATCCCTGAAAATAAGTAATTAATCGTTAACATTTTTGTTTGTTAAATTTATACTGCAAGTAGAATATACCATAAATTTCACTTGACTTTTTGAGAACGCTGGAGTTGACAGTTCTTGTCTGACTATCCTGAGAAGAAATGTCGAAACAAGCTCAGGGGTGCTCTTTTAAAATCGAGTAACATTGGTTTTCGAGTTCTCAAAAAAACACTTAATTTACTCATGTACTTGCCAAAGCTTTCATATTTTTATCTATCCTCCTTTATATATTTTGTTGTCACACAATGATTCCAAGTATTTCGTTTTCCCACCAAAAGTTCGTGTAAACATTGTGATTTTCCATTATTTTCTCCCCGAATGTCACGAAACATTAGCATTCTAATAACTGTACGACAAACCATAAGTACTGAAAACATCAGAATTACTTCCACAACATTAACCTGTGAAGACCCATATATCATCAAAATATGGACGCATCAAACTCCAAAGCAATTTCGACTTTACCATCATAAATTTAAAGCAGACAGTTACAATGCCATTTCCGTATTTCCTCAACAGACTGATTCCCATACATCACGCGTTTCACGAAGTTTGCCGAAGTTGTCCGAAGTTTTCCGATGTTCTGGAGTTTTGGTCCTATTAGTATAAGTTTGACTATCAACGTGTTTCGTCCAAATTAATTCCTGAGGGAGTGTTATATTCTTGCAGTTTAGTGAAATGAGTTCTTGTAAGTGTAAGTACACGCTGAATTTGTCAAAATAGTCGACTGGGCCATGGTTATGCAAGCAATTTGGAATTTTGGGCAGACATTTTGAAATTCCGAAACTCCTATTAAAGAAGTTGAACCCGTGGGGAGTCGTAACTGAAAGTGCTGATTGTTATGAAGGATAGGGATATTACGATGATAAATATAAGTGATCATTTTGAATGCTGTTCGAAAACTTGATTAAATAAATCTCTAATTTCGAAGACAAACTCAATACGTTACTGAGATTATACATCATTATATTCTTTTAAAACTAGCCTCGTACCATAATCTTGTTTTAAAATTGTTGGTTTAATTTTATACCACAAAGTTTGTTGTGTTTATTCCATTACCGCCTTGACGGTAGAAACTTTAAGAGAGTTTTTTTCCGCCGCGCAATGTAATGAGTTTCCACCGTCTATCGACAGGCTTTCGATACAAAAAGGCGGTTGGGGCAAGTTCAGCGTACATAATTAATACTTCTTGGTTAAGATTAAAAATACGCTTCATAGTAATACAGATTTTTTTTGTTATATATATATTTTTTGGCGAATAAAACTTGCCTTGGCATAGTGTATTATTAATGTTTCGATTTTATAGTGGAATAGTTGTTGCCCACGACTTCGTCCACGTGGTTAGAATTTTTCCCGTTTTTTCCCCATTTTCCATTGTATCTTCGCTCCTATTAGTCGCAGCGTGATGTTATATAGCCTATAGCCTTCCTTGATAAATGGTCTACTCAACACAAAAATATTTTTTCAATTCAAACCAGTAGTTCCTGAGATTAGCGCGTTCAAACAAAAAAAACAAACAAACTCTTCAGCTTTATATATTAAGTATAGATAAGTGCCGAAACAAGTACATTTAATGTTTAAAGTTGAAAGTATAGTGTTCCTGGTTAGGAGCTACATTTTTATCTGCCGTCCGAAACACAAAACAGTGATAAACAGTTGTAATTACCCTCCAAGAGTAACTGGAGTCTACGAGATTCAACGGGACCTCAAACCAAATCCCCGTCTACCCCACACCATTTTAATAAAAAAGCTATTTCAGCTCCCTATTACATGAACCATAAGTCATTAAAAGCACAAAATGCTCAAAATTCTCTAGACACATAAATAATTTGCTTATATAATACGTCTACTACTAATTTAACATTAGTTGTGGCACAAGGACATTTGCTCAGAACGTTAGACCTCACGTCATCTACTAAGATTAACGACCATGACACGACTGTTACAAACGAACATGAATTCAATTTAATTTAATCTGTAAAACAGTAAAACCATTTTAAATTTACCTATAAATTGATTCCCCGTTTGACCCAAAAAGTATACAGGGCGTGAAAAGCAACAGTTGCATTGCGAGTGCGAATGTTTTTATTTCATCTCGCAATTGGCGTGGATCAGCTACAAAAGAGGTCGGATGTCCAAAGCGGAATATTAAACAGATACATTTAAAACAATTGAAATTGTACTAATAGATGATTTCATCGATACTGGATGCCTCCTACCATCGTTGTAGAATGAGATGCCGCTCTACACGTCTTGGTTTTCTGTCTCCCTTCCACAGTGCAAATGTTGCTTTGAAAGGTAGTGGAGGTTGTATTTTATATTTCTTGTTTTAACTGTTTTTTGGAGAATAAGGTAACAATGTTAATTTATTTGCTCTTGAGAATCGAGAGCGGAATAAGGATGTTTATTAATAATTACAAGTACATTCTCGTAAACGTAATTCATTAAGTAATTCCAAGAAAAGATTTTATTTTGAGGGCTCGAGGCTACGGAAATAATGTCCGTTCCATTTTTATTCATCAATATTTCAATAATCTAATTATTTATTTTTATGAACATAAATTTGTAAGTAAGCAATTAATGAGTCCAATTAGGTAATTGATTAATTTACGTTTATTGATAATATTTGTTACACTAATGGCTTGAACAGTTTTATACAATACCGAAATTGAAATAAGATTGAATATTGTCAATAACGATGAACTTTGAAACCTAAATATAAAGCCTTAAAGTTCAAATTCCCTAAAATTTATTTTCTCGGAATAAAATAATTCTTCTTGCAACAAAAATATTTCTTGCTGTGGATTTCAGTACAGCTAGGAAATGTGTAATTCTACAGGTTTCACAAGAACCCCTGCTCGTAACACACAAGGGATTGGAGGTTTTTGCGGAGTCCGCACGCTCGCCACAGACCCACACAACACAATATTAGTCTCAGCTATTTGCTTTACAAATCGTATGGATTCAGTTCTTTGTTCGTTTTCTTCTAAAGTTTATTTAGAGGCATTGAGGCTTTGAAGTTTTTGATCGTAACACTAAAACCAGCCACGCGAGCATTCGAAACTTTTCAACGGTGGAATTCGTTCAGAATTACGTTATCACGAAAGATCACCAATCTAGTTTCCGGGGTGCTAGCGTTTTTTAAATTCTTACTTTTGGTTTCGATATTTCTTATCGGGATTTTTCCTTCATCGATATCATTAATTTTAGGGACAATTTTACGTGAAAGCTATGATAACAAAAAAAAATATACTTTGCAAGTCACCCTTCCTAGTTTATCGAATACCTACTACTAAATTTTAATAGTAAAACTAACCTCTTTTCATCACATGAGGTCATAGACTCATTCCTAACAGACCATGTCGTAGAAAACGTTAATCCAATAGAAAATATCGTTAAGGGTTCATCGACCGGAGACCAAACCAAAGAATAAACGCTTTCTATTTTCTCCCCTACAGCCCAAAACAAATTGATTACATAATTAATTCCTTTTACAACTTCGAAAAATACATCATCCATGCATGAGTTGACTACTTCCTCATTCTGAACTACTGGAGAACTTTCTTGATGGATGCTGATGGAATGTCAGCCATCGAAAGTATTATTCCGGTCATTCCGACTTTCGCATCGTCTATTAATCAGAAAATTAATTTGTTCGAGACATTATTATGGTATGTTACGATGTTTGCTTTGGTTTTCTTTGGCTTGTCAACTGCATATTTGATGGTGTCATGAGTCATGATGATATTTTTGTTGTAAGTTATGTTGCTGTACTATATTATGAAAATGTCTTTTGTTATTGATACTACTGATTAATAAGTGACTTCATGTCTGGGATAAGTTATAATTGTATCATAACATCATGATGTGTTTTTGCGTACCAATATTATAAATATTACTTTTCGTCTACCTGTAACACGCTAATGTCCCTAATACAGACGGAGAGAACAAAAACATGTGAATCTTGGTACAGGGTAGATTTTTATATCATGAAAAAATGTGTTTTTGTCTGTAACAACGTGAGAGAAGCCATAGGGAATGTACTAGTTTTTAAATGTTCCGTACTAATAAACTATCTAAAAATAGTCATTTAATTGAACCAAATTATCAAAAACTGACTAATAATTGAACCAAAAAACCCGAGGTAAACTGAAATCATTTGACAAAGCAATTTGGTCCATCTGGCAGTCTCGTGCAACGACGGAAAATTACTGAGCCCATTGTGCAAAATTTCAACATAATCTTCGATTTTACGGAGAATTTGACTGAAGATGTTACCCTATAAGGGTTGAATAAGTTACAATGCTTTTGAACAATTCATGCGGCCCGGAAATATGTTCAGTAAAATGTATTATTATTCTTTCGGGTATAATTTAGGCATCTTTTGTTGATAGAAGAAGAAATGGACTTGTTTAATATTAAATACATTTTTATTTAAAACAGCAGGCTATGAAGTTTTTTTAGAAATGACATTCTGGATAGACGCGATTAAAATCACTAGATCTACAGTTAAATGTTTCTAATGCTCTTTTTTAAACGATCTGGAAGAAATAACATTTTTATTTAAAAATAATTTTAATGCAATGACAAAACGATTTTTTACTATACAAGAGTCACAATTGAAACCAATGAAGCATCGAAGAAAATAAGAGCTAGACCAAGTCAAGGTTAAATAAAAGCACCTTCTATAAAAGATCTGAAAAAGAAACATTTTGTTTTTGAAATAATTCCAATGCAATTGATATAAATTGCGATTTACCACTATAAAAGAGTCAAAATTAATACCAATTAAAGATCAAAGAAAATAAGACCTGAATCAAGTCAAGGTTCACAATTAAGTCCAACACTGAGTTCAAGCATTGCTTTGATATTGTGAATTTAAGCTGAATAGATATCAGATCATATAAATTCAAATTAGCAAATAATAACCACCAATCACTAGAATTAATGAAGATTTGTTTGGATTAATACATTGTATTTGATTCTCATTGAAATGCAACTGACGGCAAAGAAATCTATGAGTAAATAAATCTTAGAGTAATGTAAGGCCAGGGGTGTAATAAGTCCAAAAATTTCATTAAACGTATTGGAAACTCGAAAGTATTTAACAATTTGTATACTTATAGACAAAATACCTTCCTGTGAAACAAGAAACTTCTTGAACAATTTCTCCACGTTTTAAATTGCAAACGTTAAAAGCAAATTTTCATTAAAAGTCATGATTTTCATTAAGGATGTTATCAACATCGATTGGTACTTGCTTCTGACTCAGTAATGAGTATTCAATATTCATGTTTGGATCGGGAAACTGTTTTATATTTTTTTTTTCCAAAGACTCTCAAGGGTTGATTGTAAAGATTTAGAACTGTAAAAATGATTTGAAACGAATAACAATGCTTCTTTTGTCAACAATTGTATGACAATATTAAAATGAAAACATCGGCAACGATTCCGTTTGCTTCCAGGTAAACGGCCTTATTTCACATATTCCTGATTTCTTATTCAGTTTTTAAAGGTTTCGTACAGAACAGGTTTCAATGGAAATTTGTTACTAATGGGTCCCTCTGTCTGTAGCTCATGAACGACTATACCTTGACGGTTTCAATTACAATTTTCATAAATTATCTTTTTCTAAAATATTAAAGATATAAATACTAAGAATAAAAATCGAGGTCATGCGACGTTGTTACGGTCATAAATTTGTTGATGATTGACTAAACAAAATTGAAGGGTCTTTGACTCGCTCTTGTCTAGTTTTTATAGGTATCTTCATGCACGACACGACTTAATGCAAGTCTCCGATTGATCGGTCAAAACTACGATTTTTATAATGACTTTACATACTATCCCATACAAACTTGTAGAAGCCGGATGAAACAAACGTATCTTTGGAGACGTTAGTCGTCTGTTTTGGGAACTTGCCCCATATACGACAGGTTTTAGCCTGAAGTCATTAGCAACCAATATTTTACTCCGCATAATGAAGTTTTATGTGTCCGCCTTTAAAACGAATAAAAACCGATTTATAAGTTAATGTTCAGGTGAGAACTCATTAATCAAGTCCATTGCTAGTGCTCACGTCGTTACAGCGTTAGTGTTGAAAACCGTTCACGATGTTTTTTTTATTTCCATTAATGAAACAAAATTAATGATGAAACCTAAATCCAGTTCTACTGAAAAATATCGGTATTTTGTTAAAAGGTTGTCTATCTAGTTTCAACACGACATCCATTAGATCAAAATGTAACAAATAGAAAAAAAACGGTATTCGTTAAAAAGTATTTGTAAATATTTTTTGCCATGCTCATGCCATTTCAAAAATGCCAGTACTCCAAAAGTTTTCAAAATTTTCTATAATTATTAAATGATGTAACGGTTTACTCACGCGTATTTATCGGGGGTGCCCGACTAGTTTCGGACCCAACTGGAGTCCTTAATCATGAGCAGACGTGGCGGGATCGTGAGTTGATCATTTAATAATGAATCATTCTCACGATAGTTACTATTCTCTATAATCCCCATACTAAGTAAGGCAAAACAAAAAAAAATAGAAACGATTTTTAACGACGAGTTCCGTAGACTACTTTGAAATGGTTCTAACACAGTGTGATATAGCGCAATAACTTTTAATCAAACTACGACTATATACATCATACTATATTCTACGAAAGAGCATCGAACATCCAAGCACTCCCAGCTGCTCCCATATTTTGAAGAGATCTTATCAAAGTTTATCGAACTTCTTCATTTGCAAGAACAGAACTTTACTACCCCAACATGGTTGAGTAAATTATGAAGAGGTTATTACTCATATTGTCCCTGTAAAGTTACGGGTTATATTGTAAAGTTTTGTTTTGGTAAAATTGTTATCTCACCTTTGGGAGGTGAATATTTTATCTCGTCAAGCTAACGGTTGTCTTGAGCGACAGGCTCTTAGCTCACTCAGTATTCATGCGTTAAAGCCTTAAAGTTTTGACAGTACAAGTAAGAAATTGTTTTATAAGTATTTGGTACTTAGGTGACCATACCCTCTCGTCAATACAATAGGCTTAAATATATGGAGGGGACTTTGCCTTTGATAAGTCATGTGACTTGGACATGTCATTCCATACATTCTTACTTTTTTTACTACGCTTTCTTTTGTTCCTGTCTTTTGGGTAGAGAGGCTGTGTTTCCTTTACATAGAATATGATTACGATTATTCCTTAATATTCTTCTCCCTATCCCATTGTTCCACCATTAGGGATTTCCTCAATGGGTTCCTTTTCTTTCTGTTCATCCGCTCATAGCTAACTATCGATTTGCTTCATATTGTTTGTCTACGTCATATCGGTCTTTCACTGGCTGTTCATTTATTTTACTAGGTACTATTGACATACTTTTTACTGATGTTTACATACATTGCCCCTCCTTTTAAGCTATACCAATGCGTATTGATTCGGTATCAAGATCTGATATCTATTCAATAAGTACTATTTATTAATTAGCCTATGCAAGATTCCACAGCTGGGCAAAGGCCTTCTCCTACCGATTCCAAAATTGTCCCTCTTTTACAATTTCTTAAGACATGGTTTGAGAACAAAATTGGACTACGGATCTTTATTATTCTTTGCATATTTAAAAGCACGCAGACATCAGCTAACTACGTCCATTTCTATAAACTACACTACACTAAAATAGATAGTTCCTGTCTTACTATGGTTTGACGACTTCTAAACTAATAACACAACCAGCCGATATAAAAATGTCCCCACCTCATACAATATACTTGCACATCAAAAGTTTACGAGAATCGAACTCCCATTCCGGACCACTATTATTGAAGAAAATGAAGCGATACTGCTTTATTGGACTATAAAGTGACGAGACAACAGCTTCTACACAGTGTTTCTTTGTAAATAAAACCTTATCTGCCTTAAATTACAGTGCATTATCCGGTACAGGATTTTTTGTATTTGATTTATTGGTTATGTCGAAGTCTTAATCATGTCTAGACTGCAAGTTGGATCGTCAATTTATCGTCATTTGTTTTTATTTTGTCTACAATGTAATTGTACTTTGTGCACTAATTGAGATTTATTACTTTTAACAAAGATTGGAATTCAATGACATTTTAAAATACTAATTGTCTTAATCACATTTATAAGACTTGTTATTATTTTGTATCTATTTTTTTGATGGTTTAAACATAAATATCGGTACCAACTACAGACCCATTCAAACAAGATGTTGGGTGGAAAAAAACTATTGCATATTAGCATTATTTTTCACTAGTGATATATCGCATTGCATCCAGTCATTAAGAAAAAAAAACGAGGAAATTACAAACTTTCATCAAAACAAAAAACAATTTTCAAACATAGAACTGTCCTCACCATACAAATTTTTATAAAAAGCTTTATACTTAAAAACCTTTTAGTTTCTACGCACAGAACCACTTCAGCATACTTTGTTTGAAGACCAGACTTCTCTGAAACACGTTACATAATAAACCAGTATCCTCTGGTAGAAACTAGCAACCTAACACCAAAATGGACGCTGTAACTTTAAATTCAATTCGAGGAACAACTGAACAGCAGCTACAGGTTTGGAATAGTGCCCGCTCATTAGTACCAGTAACGTTCATGGTACTTTCAAGTGCTACTGAGTTGTGCTTCGCTACTGAACTTCATGAGAATTCGTATTAAACGTCAGTTATCTGTAGTTCTGTCAGAAGGTTTTCATTTCTAGAAGGATTAAAACAGGCGCTTTAGAAACGTTCGATTACAGAACTAATGGAAAGAACCAGCTAGAAACTCTATAGGTTATCATTAAACATTGAAAAAATATTGTACAAGTATACATATATGTATAATTTCGAATTCAAACCTAAAACCTAAATCCAAATAAAGATAAATTAAAGAAATGACATCCAATAAAAATATAGTTACATGATTCATCGAATTGAAATCACAGTTCCATACAATTAAGAGTTTTCTCTCACACACACAAGCAAATTACCATAGAAATTGGTTCGAGAAAGGGAAGGCCTACACCCAGCAGTGGGAAAATAAAGGCTGTGGATGATGATGATGATGATAAAGAGTTTTCTACAAAACTGTGAATGAATAGATACATGTTAACTTGTTTTCTGAGGCAAAGACTCATTTTTTTTTATTTTTGTAACCCATCCATGCCCTAACCGCTACGGGTCCAGCTTAACCATTTTAATCCGAAAAGCACTTAAACTTAAATAATACGATTTAAAACTATAGAGTCCATATGCCACAATTTATTTTGTAATCGATCATATTCCAGTCTTGAAAATATAACGTAAGCCTCTACTGTGTCCCCAATACCCAAAGCGATGCCAAAAGCGATTATTTTCCATTTCTCGATCAGCAAGATATAACTTACAATAAAATTTCCCAGGCTAATATATCAGACTTACTAGGGACACCTGATCTGAATAATTGGTACACAATTTTAAAAAGAAGCTTTAGACGGAGTATTAGAGGTTATACAGGCTGTATATTTTTGAATTTTTGTTTTTAAATATCGTCTTCCGTACTGAGGAATTAAACCTTTGTTTCTCGGGGCTTTCACAAACGTTCAAGTCACATGTACACCCCGTTTTAGAAAAAGCATTCGTTGATCATACTAACACTTGACCTACGCAGGGATTGAACCCACGAGACATAGCCGATAGTGAGTTTGGCGTTTTGTTACTCAACACATTTATTGTCCTTTAGTCAATTTCTGCGGAACGAACAATGTCAGGCACCCAACTCGAACTTGACCGGTTTTTTATTAATTAGCTAAGGTTACCTTCTAAAAGACACTAAGTAAAGTAAAAGTATTAGTTTGAATTTTAGAATCACAGAACCTCTATAAAATATTCCAAACTTACACTTTTTCCTTTTTTAATTATACTCCATCAACAAAATAACCCTTTTCTTAAACAATACCCACAAACAATATTAGCGGACGGTTATTACCGACCTTTTACTGAGCTCTTTCAATCCGGTGAGCTAATTAGGGTCAATAAATGACCTCCTTATAGGCCCAAGGAGATTACCAGGAACGGCAGGAACAAAGAAGGTATTACCTACAAAATAATATTCCGCCAATTCTTCTGTGAAGGTTAAGGAGTTATTTTATTTCCGGACAACAATGGTGTAGAGTAGAAATACTTTACGTATATATGCTGCTATATTATTGTATGTTCTAGGCTATCCTAAGCCAGTTCTATGTCGGGGTTCCTATAATAAACACGTATTATTTGAAACAATCGTTTGATTCCACACCCGACACCTCATGGCGACCCTGCCAGAGGCGCGATTCGGGTTCGCGAAAGTATTTACATTCCGTTGCCCATAAAAGGGTTTCTCAAGAATTACATATGAACTCTGGACGTGGCTCAGTGCAAAGTTATAATAATGAATGTTACTAAGCAGCTAATCTTTATCGCGACACCTGTTCGCTGTGTGTTGTTTCTGTATTCAAGTCCACTTTATTACTTAATTGTCGAAAATGGGAAAGTCTGTATCTAAGGAAGAGGTACTCATTGCGCAGAACGCTGGTGGTTCCAATGGAGCAGATATTACTCAATTTATGGCCCACGCAAGTGTCACGAGTATAATACTACTGATGATTGTGACGTTCATCATTTGTCTGGGAGCCTGTTACGTCCTGATGATATTGTATAAAAAGTGTCATGGGCATCTGATGCGGCAGGAAATCTTGCGACATTCTCTTCGTCGAGTGGTGCCCAGGCTGAGAAGGGCACAGGATACAGGTGAAGCTTCTTACAAGACGGAGGACGTGTGATTTTTTTTTCCTTTCCTTTGAGGAAGTAGTGAGTGCGCGATAGTGTTTACGTCAAGTGATTAAATCGGTAAAAGTGATTAAACGGCCATGTGTGGCGTGTATCTTTCCTAGTACAGTCGGTTACAAGTTTTTTTTTATGGGAACTTTAATGTTTACTTTTGTTTAGATAAGACTTAACATTATTATGTAATACTTATGCAAAGTCATGTTTACATTAAAATTATATTGTTATTATAATTTTGTGTCTTAAAAGGTAATGGCCCAGAATCTTAAAGAAATTTATGAAAAACTTAAAGGTATAAAGGAATATCTAACCAAATTAGGGCCAAGTCGTAGGACACAAAATATTATTCAAAAGAGGCTTAATGAAAATAATATAATTTATGGCGAATATTTGATTATTAAATCAGATTTAGAAAATCAGATTAAAAAGGGAGAAGTTAAGAACAGTGATTTGGATAGTATTCAAGTTTTATGTACCGATATTAGTAATTTATATTCTCGTATAAATCAACTTTGTTCTAGTGGTATAGAAAAGAAAATTGTCAAAATGGAAAAGTTCCAATTAAAAACAGCGGCTGCTCTATTACCTGTTATGAGTTCTGACGAAGAAGTGACGAAGCGTTTAATATCTGCTATAGAACTGTATAGTTCTATGATAGAGAAGGATGACGAACAGTTGTTGGTTAATTTTGTTTTGAAAACGCGTCTTTCTGAAAGTGCTAAATTACGTTTGCAACAAACATACTCCTCATGTGATGAGCTAATTAAGGAAATGCGTTTACACCTTCTCACAAAAAAATCTAGCAATGCTATTCATGCAGAAATGGTTAATTGTAAACAAAAATCAAATACAATTGATGACTTCGGAAAGAAAATGGAACAACTGTTCGTTGATCTCACTATTTCTCAGGCAGACGGGAATCCAGAAGCTTTTAACATCCTGAAACCGATTAACGAAAAGTTAGCGGTTAACAAATTTACTAATGGTTTGCGAAACAAAAATTTAAGTGTGATTTTAGCAGCTCGAAACTACACTACTCTCAAACATGCCATTCGGGCGGCGAAAGACGAGGAGCTTGTGTCCAGTCAGGATGACTCAAACTCAACTGAAGGTGAGATTTTGGTGGCCAGCGAAGAAGGATCAGGTGAGTCAACTATGCATAACAGATTTTTCAGAACTCCATCAAATTATCGTGGTCGTGGTGGCCAAGGGAACTACCAACGGTTTCCTAGAGGAGGATATTTCAACCAGAGTTGGCAACGGTCATCGAGATATCAGAGATACCGAGGTCGTGGTACATACAGAGGACAGAGAGGAAAATATCAAAATCGAGGTATGTACCCTTTAGAGCCAAATATCCCTCAGTCAGAAATTAACAACAGTAATAATACTAGTGACCTTGTTCAACCCTCAACTTCCGAGGACAATACGAATCAGTTTTTTCGTGCCTAATTTATTTGCATATGAATTTAGTAATTATGTTAAAGTTCCTTTTAATAACACAGAATATAACTGGTTGGTAGATTCTGGTGCTAGTATTTCAGCCGTGAAAAATGAGATAGTCGCTCATTGGAACTTACCAATCCATAATCAAAACATCATTATAAATGGAATTGGTGGTCGAATAACAACTATCGGATATGTTTATTTAAATTTATCTTTAAATGGTCACACATTCCAACATAAGTTTTATGTAATCCAAAACCTACCATGTTATACTGAAGGTATATTAGGCCAAGATTTTCTAACTAAACATAGATGTGTTTTAAATTACGAACATAATACATTAACTTTAGGTCAGAATTTAATTTTACCATTACATATAGGTAAATTAAATAGAAATGTTTATATGAATATACCACCAAGGTGCGAAAAAATTTTTTCATCGATACTAATGAAACCGAAGATTGCGTTGTAGTCTCAGATGAGTTAAGTGAGGGAGTTTTTCTAGCTGGAGGTATAAGTAAGCCAGAAAATGGTAAAATTCCAATTCAAATAATGAATACTTGTGAATCGGAAGTATCGTTAAGCTATTTTAAACCTAAACTTGAAAAATTATGTTATTACAAAGTTTGTAATTTTGAGAAGTCACCCATAACGGTAGATAGGGTCAAAACATTATTAAATTTATTAAAATTAGATCATTTGAATGGCGAAGAAAAATCTTCCATATTAAACATATGTGCAAAATTTTCTGACGTGTTTCATATTTCTGGAGATAAATTGGAAGTATCTAAAATCAGCGAACAAAAAATACGTTTAAAACCGAACACTACACCAATATATACCAAGCCTTATCGTTTACCGTTTTCGCAACGTGAGGAGCTAGACCAGCAGATTAGTGATATGTTAACTGATAAAATTATTGAACCATGTAGTAGTGAATGGGCTAGCCCTGTTTTACTGGTCCCAAAAAAAGAAAGTGGGGATGGCTCTAAGAAAATGAGACTTGTTATAGACTTTCGTAAACTCAATAATTGTATTTTGGATGACAAGTTCCCACTCCCTAATATTACTGATATTTTGGATGCATTATCTGGGTCAGTTTATTTTAGTCACCTTGACCTTTACAAGGGTTATTTTCAATTGGGCATTACAAAAGAAAGTAGGCCGTGTACAGCATTCGTAACTTCGTCGGGACAATACCAAATGACTCGACTTCCCATGGGTTTGAAGACAAGTCCAAGTTCTTTTTCAAGAGCTATGACAGTGGCAATGTCTGGGCTTCATTACGACAAATGTCTCGTTTATTTAGATGATTTAATTTGCTTTGGACGCAATTTAGCCTTTCATAACAAAAATCTCATTGATATAATGCTTAGACTACGAAAAGTGAACCTAAAACTAAATCCAGACAAATGTGACTTTCTGAAAAAAGAAATTTTGTATTTAGGTCATATTATATCAGCTGAAGGTTTAAAACCAGATCCGTCTAAAGTAGCGGCATTGCAAAATTATCCAGTTCCTAAAAATACCGATGATGTTAAAAAATTCATTGCCTTTGCAAATTACTATCGAAAATTTATACCTAACTTTGCACTTTTAGCTAATCCTTTAAATAATCTTTGTCGAAAAAATATAGAATTTGAGTGGAATGAAGAATGTAATAATTCTTTTTTATCACTAAAAGAAAAGTTAATATCGCCTCCATTGTTACAATATCCTAATTTTGATAAAAGTAATGTGTTTTTACTTAAAACAGACGCATCTGGCTATGCAATCGGTTCAGTTTTAAGTAACAGCGATGGTAGACCAATTGCTTACGCAAGCCGTACCTTAAATAAAGCTGAAAAGAATTATCCAGTTATTGAAAAAGAATTGCTGGCTATTGTATGGTCTGTTAAATACTTCCGTCCTTATTTATTTGGTCGCAAGTTTAAAATTCAAACAGATCATCGTCCTTTGGTATATTTATTTGGCATGAGAGAGCCTAGTAGTAGACTCATGAAATTCCGACTGACACTTGAAGAATATGATTTTGATATAGAATTTGTGAGGGGAAAAGATAATGCGGCAGCTGACGTTCTATCTCGTATAATAATAACGTCAGATGAATTAAAAACTATAAATAATGAGTGTTTAAATGTTATGACGCGCTCAAAAAGAAAAGCAATGATAGAGAAAGATAGTTATCATCAATCAGATATTATTAGTACAGGTAATCAACTGTCGGATCAGCCAAATGTCGTTGAAGTACTCAAAAAGACTAATAGAGACGTTGAAATTACATTACTTGACAGGGTAACTTTACGTAAATTAACAAAGAAAGAAAGTTATTATGAGTCATTAAATAAAATTTATTATTATTTTCCTTCTAAGTCATCCATTTATGTTGATCCGAATTCTTTATCAGCAATAACGCGAGACGTGTTGTTGAGAGATTTGGAATACATTTGTAAGAAGAATCAGATAAGTGAGCTTATGATAATTAAGAAAAGGGAAAATATCAAGTTTATGGAACTCATTGTGGAGGAAATAAATAAAAATGTAACTTGGAAGGGTCCTAGACTTTGTGTCATTAATGATGTTCGTAGAATAGAAAATAAAGATACTAGGAGAATTATAATTAATGATTTTCACTTGTTACCTACAAGTGGCCACGCGGGAATCAAAAGAACACTAAACAATATAAAAAAGTACTACTATTGGCCCGGTATGGAAAAAGATATATCGGATTTCATTAATAAATGTGATGCGTGTCAAAGAAATAAACATTTTAGATATATTAAGGAACCACTTTCAATTACAACAACGTCATCAAATTCTTTTGAAAAAATATTCTTAGATTTAGTCGGCCCTCTTGAAAAAGATGATGAGGGGTATTCTTATATTCTTACAATACAATGCGAGTTAACTAAATACTTAGTTGCTACTCCCATTAAATCAAAAACTACCGAAAGCGTGGCAAGGGCGTTCGTAGAACATTTTATATTAAGGTATGGTATTCCAAAGACGATTGCTACGGACAAAGGAACGGAGTTCATGTCTTCTACAATGAGGGAGGTAAGTAAACTTTTAAATATAGAACAAAGGTTCGCGTCAGCATATCATCATGAGAGCATCGGCGCGCTTGAGAACACACACAAAAGTTTAGGTAACTATCTCAGAATTCATTGCAGAAATAGTTCAAGGTCATGGAGTCAGTGGTTACCATATTGGCCATTTTCTTATAATATTACAGTACACACAGAAACAAAGTATACCCCTTATGAGCTTGTTTTTGGACATGTATGTATCTTACCAAATAATCTAACTTCAAATGTTGATAAACTGTACAATTTCGATAGTTATCCACTAGAACTGAAATTTAGGTTACAAAGAGCACATCAAGACGCTAGGGAAAATTTAATTGTTAGTAAACAAAATAGAAAATTATTATATGATTATAAAATAAACCCGATTTTATACAAAAAAGGAGATCTTGTGTTATTAAAAAATGAAAATTGTTCTAAATTAGATAGTTTATACTTAGGTCCTTATATTGTTGTAGACGATATGGCACCAAATGTGAAAATTGTGAAAAGTGGCAAGGAAATAATAGTACACAAAAACAGAACTAGGCCTTATTATTCTTAAAATAAATCAAGTCATTCATTATATTATGTGTGAGCACTATTGTCGCCAAGTGTACTTTAATACTTTAGTATCTAATTGTTATTGTTTAAGGTGGATCATGTATCACGCTACTATGGAATAATCGCCCTATGTTATGCATAACATTGACTTGTATTCTTTAAATATAAGTACTTAATTTTGTATTTAAAAAAAAATGTACTATATAATCATTTTTTTTTTGTTTTATGGGGAAGGTGTAGAGTAGAAATACTTTACGTATATATGCTGCTATATTATTGTATGTTCTAGGCTATCCTAAGCCAGTTCTATGTCGGGGTTCCTATAATAAACACGTATTATTTGAAACAATCGTTTGATTCCACACCCGACACCTCAATGGGATGAATTCTGATTAATAAGATTGAAAGTTTATTTTTAGAGTTTTGTAGAAATAAAGTATAAATGTAGTCTTATCACTGTGTTTCCAGTGCCTGTCTGTCTTTCATTAGACTAGACCGGGTTTTATGAGATTTATTAATTTTGACTTGTTTTAATTTTTGCCAGTTAGCAAAAGTACCCGTAAATAACAAGGAGATACTTGAAAAGAAAAAATATAAATGCAATTAGAACTTCTACACAATATTTTAAGTGTATTCAAATTATCATCAGATTTTTCTGTCTTAATGAACTAGTAAACTGTTTCCAGTTCCTGCCTACAATAAAAAAATATACCACTTGATAAACAATCGGAATGAAACCTATCCTATGTGTTAAGCACCAGCAAGTTGGGATCGATCTCGGAACCTTAGAATTCATCAGTCCTGCATTCTTACCACAGCTTTCAAAATATACACAAAATCTGACTAAATTATACTTAGTCCTCTCGAGCCAGCAAAATGTTTGTCTGCTACGTGATATCATTAACATCTAAAATTAATACGATTACTGAGCCTCTGCGGAGTCTGTAAGCCTAATTTATTGAGCTAAATTAGATGAGTAATGCCAGGATTTGAATTCTAAAAGCGAGAATTGTTTGTACTAATTTAATTAAACGCATTATGTTATTTTTAATAGAGATTTCTTTGGAGTTCGTTGTTCTGTACTTGCGCTGTTTTTTTGTTTTCTTGGTCTTCGTTCTGAGATTCTTTTTGCTAGTAAGATTGATGAAAAAGTCATTCTGCTCAAATGAAAAGTGACATTTGAGATTCCTTATGGGAACTATGAGAACGAATTTGAAATATTTTTTATTTAATTTTGAGCCTTCGAAAACGATTCATGTCCCTAAATGGTGTTGTTGAAGGCTTTTCATATTCATTCAATAAATGTATATTTACTTTTCGTACATTGCTAATGCATTCTTCCATAACCAGATAGATAGTAACATCAGTGCAATCGCCCGGTCCTTTTATCCCAAAAAAAATCTCAGAACAAGAAACTTAAAACCGATTCAAAGGACCAGAAAAGTTGCTTCAATAAACTAGTCTGGAACACCTTCCATACTTTCCATGAAGCTCTCATTTTAATTCATTTATGGTACTAAACTCGTACGCTTAACTAGTGCCGTTACAACGTACAACTTTACTGGCTGTAAGCGGTTTTACTTCAAAACTTCTGGAAAGCGTAAATTTCTTAAATGAGATGTGGACTACATGTACTTGTCATGTTCAGTTGGCGCTGTAAGTTTGTTATAGTGGGGGTAGTGTGAGCTAGTAAATGTGATAGTTTATACCTAAGTTGATACGCTGTGTGATGATATGCGAGACAGTTGTCAGATTCCATGATAGACAAAGTTCTTACTAGTAAAGAAAAAAAGGAAATGGAGTAAATTATTTTGTATTGGCAAAACAATAATTTTTCGTAATTATAAATGAAACTGACATTAATTTTCGTTAGGCGTTTTCAGACTGTCACGCATATCATGTTATGTTACTATGAGCTCTAGAAGTAGGGTGAACAGCTTACATTAAACTATACCTATATTACAAAAAGAAAAAAGTGATACTACGTATCTATTTAAATAAGTTACGTTTAAAATAACAAAAACCGTCTTACATAATGCGAAAGAAACGAAGTATTCCTCGCGAAATGTTGATTTTATTCCGTCTCATAATAATCTATACTAATATATAAAGCTGAAAAGTTTTTTTGTTTGTTTGTTTGAACGCGCTAATCTCAGGAACTACTGATCCAAATTGAAAAATTATTTTTGTGTTGAATAGACCATTTATCGAAGAAGGCTTTAGGCTATAAACCATCACGCTGCGACTAATAGGAGCGAAGATACAATGGAAAATGTGAAAAAAACAGGGCAGGTATAAATCATAACTTATATCTTCTACCCACGGGGACGAAGTGGCGGGCAACAGCTAGTGTAACATAAAATAAAACCAGCAAAAATTGTACAAACCTCACTCTCCACTTACCTACATGCCCGCTGCTAGTTTTTAACTGAAGCATCCTCATTTCCAAATGACTATAAAGGCTTCACTAAAAACTTTCTACCACGATTAGTACCGGGAACTTCTCGGTCTAATTTACAAGATCTAGGTATTTTATGGAGCAGTTAATTCTAGGAAGGAACAGCTTGATTTAATAGTTTCTTTTCATAGCTCGAAGTTATAGAGCTATCGAAGTGGAGATAGTTTGAGAGTTACAGTCCCGACGTGACATCAAAATGTATGGAAATGACGTTACTTTTTTTGGAAATATTAAGTGTGTTTTTCTTGTGGATGAATATATTTTTTTCGATATTCTTATTAATAGGAGTTTGGTATCTGATCTTTCACCTTTTGGATTCGTGTTCATTGATTATCAAGAAATCTAAAAACCCATGTTTTTGAATGACATTCAAATTTTATCAAAATCGGTCCAGTTGTTTTTATAGTTGTAAATTGCATTTTCATTAGGTTTGAAACTACCCTGAAAGCCTCAGCCTGCTAGCTTATCGGGAAGTGCCTCAAAATTGAGTTGCAAAAATCCAACGGGACTGCGGAACGTCAAGCAACAGTTTTGCGAATTGCTCGGCAACGAAATTATTACCATGAACGAAAGAAACGTGAATGAAAATAACAAAAAAGCAACCTTCGGCAAAAACAAAATTTGGACTTGAACAACATTTAATAAACCGATTACACACAAAATTTCTTACAACATTCAAAAGCAACACTCAAATCATATTTCAATATCTCTTAGAACTTATTGAAGACCCAATCCTAACCCAAGAATACGTCTTCGTCAAACACGAATTGTTGAACTACTCAATATAAAGTAACTCTCGAAAAATGTTATAAATTGTGGAGACCCTCTCTTCACGACCTTCTATGTAATATTGAAAGTAAATTATATTTCGTGTTGGAGTATTGTAAGTGGTTTTTCAATAAGGAAGTAGTTTAATAATATAATCGTTCAGTTTGTAGTAATAATTAATCAATAATATCACCGTTAATAAGACATAGCTTGGACACACATCGATCCCATCTAGTAGTCTTCACTTTAATGTACAAACAGCTTTGAATTTAATAAACAAAACCATAACGATTTTAGAACATTGTTTTAAACCTCAAGAAATTGCTTTAATCAATTCTTAAAGTCATAAAGTCAAATGGCTAACACAAAGATGGAAGAATATTGCATCACACTTTAAAAAACTATAAAAATAAGGTAAAAGCACACCCATTACAAGCAACGTAAGCTTTAGTGTTTAAACACGCCCACATCATACGAAAGGATAGATGAAATTCAAATGAAACGACCGCTGCACAAACTCGCTTTTCCAGTCAGAGATTCGCATAGATCTAGCCACAAACAGATAGCTCTGAAAACTGGTAAAAATGGTAGAAAGAAATCTGTAAGTTATTGGTTGGAAGCAAAGAGTTTTGTGCATGCTCTTTTGTTTTATGAGCCCAGCTTTGTATGGGAATACGTGAAAAGTTCTGCAGTTCAGAGTTATTGGATGTTGAAGGATTGTTTGCTTTTAATTTACGAAAGTAGGGTGGTTAAGCAGCTTCTCTTCATGTATTTTATACGCGAGCAAAAAGATAAGTCCAGAAGGCATGTCCATACATGTATAATCATATAAATACGGGTTCGAATTTTTTTGATACTAAAAAGTCGTGTACCGTTTTGGGGTTAAGCCACACAAAATACCAGTGGATTTCTCTACAAAAGGGTCTTTAGACAAGCGGGCTTTGTATATAAACCTTTTATTCGGTTAAAGCTAAACTGTACTTGTTGATCATTCATGTGCCATTCACCTCGGCTTTGGGATTTTATTTGATTTTTGACTTACCTTCCCCAAATGAAAAGCAAATTTACTTAACAAATTGAGCAATTAAACAACCTGAACCTTTGTCCGACCTCCGTACCAAAAGACCAAAACCGGACAAAGCAATCTTCATGATATATTAAGTACGCTATCTTTTTCAGAAATTTGCAGCCTAAAAGCAATCCTATAGTGGGCACACAATACGGCTGTCGGGCTCACAAGGCCGACACGGAAACGCAATCCCTTTGTGAATAGGACGGGGAAGCATAAAAATATCGCTGCAGCGCTTTGCAGCGCTTAAATCGCTTTAAGGCGCTGCGTCTGTGTGATGCTACTTTCATAAGCTAGGGATTTTTGCCTTTTATCAGTGTTGAAATATGTAGAGATGAGATATGGTCTAAGCTAAGCTGGAAGTATGAAAGTGTTACATATAAATGACGCACTTACTGTCGTACTAGCTTGCCGT
Source organism: Trichoplusia ni (assembly GCF_003590095.1). Taxonomy (NCBI): domain Eukaryota; kingdom Metazoa; phylum Arthropoda; class Insecta; order Lepidoptera; family Noctuidae; genus Trichoplusia; species Trichoplusia ni. Next base: position 2,102,502 of record NC_039497.1, read on the forward strand.
CGCAGGCTTTTGCGCTCGCGTACCGAGGCTCCCATAAGGAATAAATTCACGTCGACTTACAACTTTTATTACAAATATGGTCGCTCTAAACTAATATGTTTATCTGTTGCATTTAAATGTAAATCTCAGTTGATACATGAGATTGTTTTATTTAAAGGATAATGGCATTACGTGTGCCTATGTTTAAATCTGAACTAAACTATAAAACAGTATGCTCATGCTTGCGTATTTCAGTCTTAGGTCCGAAGGACCAATATTGTAAAGTACTTCTGAACCGTTACAGAAGGACCGAATGTAGAGCTCTCTTGGCACGGCTTATAGCTATTAATTACGCTTAGCTCCGGATTCAAGGACCAAATTCAAGTGCTATCAGCGTACATGTCTAGTAGTCGTGTTTCTTAGCGTACATTAGACTATGTATCTGGATTGCAAGTATTGAATAAATGTTGTTATTTTTTTAATTTTGTAGAGCAAGGATTGAGCAATTCTGCCCAGTTCGTTGTGTTTTCCCTGTGGTGTTTTTGAGTCTAATGTAAATTTGTATTACCGTACAATGAAGCAATTAAACGGAGTGCTTTTGTCCGCGTCTCCGCCTGTAACTGAAGGTTTGTTTGACTTGAGAAGCGGACGAAATCTTTTTGTTGATTTACATTTAAATTGCAGACTTAATTCAGATCCAGTCAGCAGATCTAAATGTTCAAAATTACATTAAGATTGTTTGTGTTTTCAAAAATCATGGGTGCTATTTCCTAAAGTGAATTTATTTTCTTTTTGGAAGGAAAATTTTACACAAATATTGCATGAAGGTTTACCAGGAGAGCTATCTAAATAAATTAACTCAGAATATCCCGGAAAATTGAGTTCGCCGAATCCTAAAGTTCTATTAAGTAATCTATTCTATATTACTGAAACAGGTATAGTTTACAAACCTATTTAAAGATTTGTTAAGAACTAAAAATATACAACCGGATTTATATAAAAACCACAGAAGCAAACTTGATGAAAGGATGTAATGATTTTATGGGACCACATGACAACTATTTCAACTATGAAAACAGAATGAAAAAACTGGACACATACAGTAAGAAGTAATGAGGTACAAAAAAATTATACAAACAAATTAAACACCTCTTCCTTGTTGAAACCGAACAAAATCACAAAACGCGACCAACAACTTCTAACTTTTCTGCCCCACTGCAATTGAAACCAAACAAAAATGTTCCAGATAAGACTGCCAAAAACAACACTTGCCAGCTTCAATCGTCCCATCGATTAAACAGGACATCTCTTAATCGCTGGACTCTTACAAACACTTGTAAAAGTTTCAATGGCCCCTTGAGACTACGGTTAACGTAATAAGGTGAACGTTTTTGTTACTTGTTCCAGGAGTTTTCTATATCAATGGTTAAGATTAGGACTTTTCTGGAGGTTGAGAAAGAGGTGTTTTTGTACAAATATTTTGTGTTTCTGGTTTCGGTTTTGTTTTTTATTGTTATGTTTGATTGAATTGTCTGAGTCTTGAGAATTTGGATCTTCGCAATATACTCTGAGATTGTTGTTAAAGTGATTTTTCTTTGTTTTTTGATCTTTCGGTATTTGTGCTAAAATGTGACTATTTTTTTTTCTGTTTCACTTTAGATTATCTTATTTTCAAACAACACCAGCTACGCTTGCACAAAAAACAATAAAACTCAGGGGGTCTTCTCAAATCGAATGACCACAATTAATGGCCCTCAAGTACCATAAGGCACAGTCTTGGAACCCAAACACAGCTGTTGGAGTAAGACAGCGCTCTACGTCATGTACGGCGTCTCATTCACACTTCAAGAATTGTACCGCGGTGTCCGCACGTAGTTCGGAACCCTTTACGTGATAAAACAGTTTGCTGATAGTTTGTAACTTGTGTTCCAATAGTTTTTAGGCCTGTCTCAATGTTTTGGGCTATTTGTCTTTTAGTTGTATATGTATATCCTACATAATTTATAGGCACTTTACAAATTGCCGACAATATTATTGATGAAAATGTTGTTACTCCAACAAACAATTTAAGGAACAATCCTTCTAGCCTTCGAAAGAAAAAAGTGTTTGATGTAATTTATCAAGTTGATTATATTAAGTCAGACTGAAAAAAAAAGACAGCCGGACTATCCTAACTGCGGGTGTGGTTTTGTTGCCGAAGCATTGAAATAAAACACCTGAAATTCTTATACTACATTTCTTGATATCTAAATACGGGTACAGCTACATCGATCGCTACCAGGAACACAGGAGCACATGACAAGACCTACAAACTTAGACGGATGGTGTTCGTGACAGCCCTAGCAAAGTTAGAGCTACTTACTTATAGAAACTTTCAACTTAGCAACAGTTTTTTTGTCTTAAGTTTTACTTTCACTTGTAGAAGAATATTTGTGTAATTCTTTTGTTTTGTGATATTGTTTTACGAAATTATCTTACTGCGTGGGTCTTTTGTTTCAACAAATTCGGTGGTTTTCGGCTTTTTAATACCATGTAGTTCGGCCTATTTGGTACAGGATCTTAGGGCGGATGCCAGTACTTAGCAGTTGACTGTTATAATCAGTTGTCATTTACGAGGCAGTAAAACCATCATATTAAGCTTCAGTGTAAGAACAAAACTGTGCCAAATATTTTGCCAGCGTCTCTAATACCTATTACCGTATTTTCAGAAACGAATAATTGAAAGTGAATAAGTGTGAAAATACAATAAACTGCGCAAATCTCTTACAGTCGGCTGTTGATGATAAATAATTGACCTAAGTAAAACACCACCTCAAAGTCACTGGAAGAAATTTTGTACAAAATGTAGACCATAAATTGTATTATTACATAACTACAATATATTATGAATGACATTCAATAATGACTGACTAGGAACTAAATGCACATAAAAGTAAAACGCGATCAATACATTTATAATTTGCTCTTTAAAAGGCCATCATAAATGTGTCCTATACAATTTATTTCTAACCAAAATAATTTGACACGTCGGTAATGTTCAATCGCAGGTGTTTCCAATTTAAACAAAGTTTTCAGTACATTTGAACGGACATTTTAGCGAAGTTTTGCTAATTAATGTGCACGAAACATTTATTGGGGACTATAAACTTTTACCTCTTTAGTTTTATACTAGAATTTAAATGGTATAGTGCTTTTATTAAAAATGCTATCGTTATAGATAAATCAATAAAAAATATAAATGTATTTTTTTATCATAATCGGCCTAGCCTTTTCCCCAACTATATTGGGGTCGGCTTCCAAGTATTTTTTTGACAACATGTTTATATATTATTGTAGCAAATACAGATGTATCTGATAATTGACGCACCTTTTAACTGTTTTACGATACATCAACCTAGGTATGAATCTCAACTAACCACGACAATATGACTAGAAATATTATGCAAGTGGAAGTTCGAAAGAAAAACGAAAAAAGCGTAACTCGAAAACTAAAAATTGCCAAACATAATACAGGGATTGGTTGGGTACCACTTAGTGTCCTCGGTCACTGGGCAACCGGTCGTCACTACTTCTAGAGACACCCTGTATATGTAATGCGTAGGCAGCAGCATCTCACTCACACACTCGTTTCATTGGTTTTTATTTATTTTTGAAACAACGGCGTTTTCATTTTATCATTGCAGGTTTTTTGAACGAACCAGATTTTTATCTGTTAGTGTCAGATGCTAGTTAACTAATGAATCACTGATACATCTCTTTTGGATAGGTAACGAACCTGCCAAACGTTTATATCATGGCAATCATACAAGCCGGGATTAAAATCATTACAATGAGTACATGAAAAGATGTGTGTTTACTAGTATACAAATTGCTTTATTCAGGTACGTGTGAGATGATTCAAGAGCTTTTTTTATGATGTCGTATTTTTAACCTCTCCAAAAAACAGTCACGAGCGAGACTGGATCAAGGTTTAAAGAAGAACCATTTTCTTAACTTTCTAAATAATTTTCTAAACTTTTTGTGGCGCCAATAGTAATACTCATGTATGAAACTCATAACTATCTTTCTACGTTCTTATTCTTTGAGTATGATCCCCTAAAAACTGGTGTCCTAGTAGGCAAAAGCCTCTACGAGAGCATACTTTCTCAACAACAGTTAGTCGTTGTCTGGGAACAAAGAAGAGAATTATCGTAAAAATAATTTGCCGAAATGCACCTTAATTTATGAAACAGTATGTTCAAAATCACACCCTCATAATTGTAGAAGACAAATTATCCGCGCTTCATAAAAAACAATTATGAAACAAATAGACAAAGTTACAATTGAAGTTCTCGCTCAATTATCATTAAATCCAGACAAACATACATAGTTTAATGTAATATTCTGTAAAATGAGGTCTAAAACTGAAATGTGAGAGTCCAAAAATGTGGAAATACTTTCTTAACACATCTTGGGGATATACAAATGCGTTACAAGTTTTCAAAACTACTTTGCTTGGTTATGCAATTGACAAATATTTGGGAAGTTCGTTGTTTAACGAAAATTGTCTTAAGACGACGATGAATGTGTGTTTAAAGGCTAACTTCTATTACTTTAACAAAAACGTGTAGTTTCTAGACGGATTAATCAGTCATGTTAACTAACCTTCCAAAAATAGGAATTATAATCCGAAACGAATTTCCATGGATCCAGAAGCATGGTCAATTCAGAAACCCCTAGTGTCATAATTAAGCTGTTTGTTTTGAAATATTATTTAATTAAAAAATATAATATCTCTAAGCACTTAAAGCTCTTTATAAACAGGATTAACTGGAGACTTACATAACAATCTCGACGTTTAAGCCAGTTCTTTCTTCAAGTCCGACGATGGACTTGAGTACATAATATAGTGTTGAGAGAAAGACCCAAACCTCGGAGTTATCGTCCATTTGACCCCGCTCCATTCCCTTATCTTTCTATTATTATAAATCTGGTGTCCTTGAAGTATAAATATGTTGCACGAAAATGTTTTTATTTTGGTCGCTGACGTCACAATATGCGATATTGTTAGAACGATATTTTTGGAATGTAGCAGTGTAGCAGTGTCTACGGCGTAGGGAAATCGTAGAGATCTGCGTAGGTGGCTACGCTTGTTTCTCTACCTTTTGGCTACGTAACTTTGCCATTGATATTTTCTTTGTGTGGATTGTTATTTTAAAATACTTTTTCCAAACATTTCCAGCCACATATTGGATAATGCGAAAAATGTTTCGTCTGCCCTTTCTTGGGACCCAACATTATGTTGAAATGTATGTCAATAAGTTCCATTAAAATCTGTCCAAAATTTTAGTTAAGTGTATTTACAAATTTTCGATAACTATTTAAGCGTAAAAGCCTGAAATTCAAAGATGTTTATTTAACTGAAAAGTAACGGACAATATTTATTTATTATACACGCAATTATACTTCGTAGGTATTATTAGTATTAGTTTAAATTACTATTTTATTTTGTATCATACATTATTATTCAAAGTTAAGATATCAGCTTCATTAAAATGCAACATTGTCGGCAACGAACATACACTTACAGAGCTTGGGGCACATACCTTGTTATTCTAAATAAACTGCATTTTTCATAACATCGATGGCTTATTACTTTCCAAGAGATAACAAAATAACAAGTCAAACAGAAAATGGTATATGAAACATATTACCATTACTAATGGGTAATAGAAAACTATTACTGCTAATAGAAAAATTTTGAAAGAAGGAAGAAAAACAAGTCAAGTTCGAGTCGGACTCGCGACACCGCTGCACTGCCTGTTTGCCTATCTCGGTTCATGAGATGCAGCCTGGTGACAAAACAACAAACGAACAGCGAGGCCTTGGTAAACAAAAAAAGAGGTTAAGCAACTATTGAAACGGTCGTAAATATGTTCGATGACAAATTCTGTTTGTCTCCAAACCAGTTATTTTTTGGTCAGCTTATTTTGATGAGATCCTCAGTATCGCTAGTAAAACTCGCACTTTAACGGTTTTATTCCACCTAGTCATAATGCCTATTGCATACATCCTCATTTAATTCAAAGCCATACTCATAATAACGTCTTAATTTCTCATTACAATGCCATCTTATAACCTGTTAATGTACCGGCGTGAAAGAGACGGAGCTACACAGACGGTAGTGCTATCTCTCTCTGTTAGTGTTATAATCATTGGATTTCAGCTCTGGGTGTGATTATCTCGAGGGAGGCTTTAATTATCGCCTCGTTAGTGGCGCTTAGTGATATCAGATTAAGGACTATGTAGGTTTATTGGATATTTTTAAACATATTTCCAAATTTCATCCAATGTGTAGAACTTTCCTATCCCGGTTTTTGTGGATAAACTCCTCCAAAATCGCTTGAGTGGTTTTGGGTGCATTTCGGGTAGGTCTAAGGATTCTGTTGGACAACATCAATATTTCATCCCTCTAAATATTAATGGTGGACTACCCTTATCCCGATTTTTTTCCCCAACATGTTATTTAAATGTTCTCTCTTCAAAATTAGAAATAATATATATGACAAAGCATCGCTTCCTAGGTCGGCTTGTTTTAGTAAATTATTAAAAAGACTTATTAACTCGAATCAAACTTATTTGGAACAAAAGATATATAGATAGTTTTACTGCGAAAATTAGAAAATGGCGAAAATATATGTCAAACATGTTCTAAATTATCTATCTGATGGACAGATTTTTTTTTTCTTTTTACACTCAGTCATCATCCCAAACAACACCATTAACAATTTATGGTTAGTTTCAAACGGTTGTCAGTAGAATTATCGGGAGTACACAGATACCTGCAGTGGTTGTGACAACGCTTTTAGTTTTGAACTAGACTATTATTATGTTGTCACCTGTTGGGTATTTCGATATTAATTGTTATTCAATTTATTTTACATTTTGCTGTTAATGACACTTGCGGTTTTGGTTACCGTTGACATGATGTTTTAGAATTTTGCTGTTGTTTAGAAGGATTTCGTGTAAAGAGTTACGGTAAATAATATGTAATTATTTTTTAAGTTGTTATATAACTTTTTTTTTTAAAGAACGATCAATTTTTAGTTCATAAAGTTTATTAACATCATTCTGTTGACGAATTTTAGGACAATATACAAGATAGTTTCCCAAAATTTTCTTTCTTTACTAATAACTATAAAATAATCATTTTCACAAAGACATAAAGTCTATAATCACACTAAGCTATTCTCGTAAAAAAACCCACCGCCACGAAATGTAAGTACAGAAATCTAACGATAGCTTTAATCCAATTAGTTTCAACGGGGGAACACAATTAATCGATTCATATTCCGATCATAAATCTGAATGAAATTCCAATTTTCTAAGAATCGAGTGGTTTCATGACTCACGTTAAATTGGAGTTTATTCGATTTCGGAATTGGGACGCATAAATTTTAATTTTATTTTCTTCTAATATATGGTTTGGGGTTTAGGGCCCCTGCGTTGGTTATGACGTCATCTAGAAGTGATTACTTGACCTGACCTCGATTATCTTGCACAGCCGTTTTGGAAATTATAATGGAGGGTAGCTTAATGCACAGAAGGGTTCGGACCCTTCCGGTATGAATGAAATATTTTGGGCAATGTGGTCAACAAAAATAGGTAACATTCTTCGGTGTTATGAGTCTTGGTTTTAGGTAAGTGAGTTCATGATTCTGCAAAAATTTGGAATAATATACCCAAATCAAAAATTCAGACAAAAATATGTGAAAATAAAATCCTGAAAACAAACAAATAGAAAAAATATCTAAAAACCAACATAATCAAAGATCTTATTCGAAATGAAGTAATCTCAAATTTCAAAGCGACGGCAAACAAGACAGATTACAGATATTTGGAAATACCGAGAGAATTTCGATCAGGATCATACCTTTGAAAGCAGACATTTACAAATGTTATTTAAGATGAAAAATATTCTTCAAAAGGGAGGTCGGGATGGAAGGTAGGAAGGTATTAATTACAACAGCTGTGAAACGTGACGTTGATTGAAAGTACGCCTTTAATTCCTGATGAACTGCGGATTTGCCCGAATATTTTGAGAAATGTTTGTTTTTGTCGCCTTTACCGCTTACGGTTAGAATTTAATATAATTTTAGATCGCTCCAGTTGAAATTAATTTCTGAAGGAGTCAATGCTTAAAGGAGTTGTATTGTTAATGTCGGATTAATGATAATTAGATACTTAGCTAAAATAATATAATTTGTCCATGAAAATGGATTATCGTATCCTTGTATCATCGTTTACCCAAAAAGAAATAAGACGATACAGTAAGCTGATCTCGTGTGACGTCACTAATCAGTACCTGCACTGTTTACCGACAAGTGACGTTGTAAGTCACTTCCATATTCCATCACTTTCAATGCGTTATATCTTCGTATTTTTATTAATTGATTTTATTACAGTTACATTTTAGTCTCAAACAGTCAATTGCCGTCTTAGATTTCATGAATAACACAATTGAATTAAAGTTATCTCTCGGTTCAAACTTTAATGATTAACAGCAAACTTTGAAAACGTCTGTCAGTATCACAACATTTAATGATAGTACCTTTAAAATAAAATAATTATTAATGACGCAGGCGTCAATAATTAAAATGACTTATTTAAACCTTGATTAATTATCATTATATGAATAAATAAGGTATAGACTCCGCTATTAATATTATTCGTCATTTATCACCAGTTAATTATTCAAATAAAGTGACTGATTACTGACATTAAATGTTTTACCAAAAAATATCAAATAATAAATTAAAGACTTTAAATTTCACTCGTTGCTTGCTATAATATTACTTAACAACTTCATCACAGAGGTCTTACCACAAGTAAGCAAATTGTTGAAAAACAGAACATTAGAAAGTAACGATAGGTATAGAATATAGATTACAGAATCTTTATTTGCATAAAATCTATATATACTAATATATAAAGCTGAAGAGTTTGTTTGTTTGTTTGAATGCGCTAATCTCAGGAACTACTGATCCAAATTGAAATTTTTTTGTGTTGAGTAGACCATCCATCGAGAAAAGCTTTAGGCTATAAACCATCACTCTGCGACTAATAGGAGCGAAGATACAATGGAAAATGTGAAAAAAAAACAGGGCAGGTATAAATCATAACTTATATCTTCTACCCACGGGGACGAAGTCGCGGGCAACAGCTAGTGTAGGTATATACATCTTACCGCTTGACCACATGCAAATCTTTATACAGTTCAAATATCACAATATTATCACAGAAATAGAGCATTTATAACAACATATACAGGGTGATTTTTTAGTCGTCTTACAAAAGCAGCCCAGTTCATGTATCCGACGTAAAATACCCCTAGGCGTGATTATTATTTTTATATCATCAACTTAGATAATAAATACGAAGAAAAATTAAACAAGAGAAATCTGAAATATACTCTTAAAATGATAAAAACGCCGCCGCCCGCGCCCCTCACTATTGTTACAAGGCTCGGTCCGCGCTCGCAACAGAGCTGTGTTTCTAAAAAACTACGAATTGCATCATAATATTGAATAAAAATTGCATTTTAAATTAATTCAAATCTCATAAATACCTATTTTTTTATCATGGACGTGTTCTAGTCATTGGATATATGAACTGGGCTGCTTTTGTAAGACGACTAAAAAATCACGGTGTATAGGTACTTATTCCATAAAGAATATTCACCAACAGACTTGGATACGTTAACTAAAAGCTATAAGTAAATATAATCCAAATGAATATAAGGTCTATTTAATAATAATTATTGTATTTTAATTATCTACTCTCCTTTTCCTTATATTTGTTGGTTTTGTTTTAATTGAATTTCAGTTTATACAAATTCAATTCAATATCGACCACCTACCTGTCACCTGTATCTTAATTTTACATAATAGAACAATATTTACATAGTTTTATATTGCATATCAATATCTGTTATAAATAATAATAAATATTTATATCCTAGTATTCGATTCCTTAATAGTCTATTTCAGCGTTCTCAAAAAAGACGTAAAAATGAATGAATATAAATATCCTATTTGCAGAATAAATGATTTCATTTCATTTCATCATTGTTCTCGTTTGTCTTCAACAGTCTTCTACCTAAATACGATTGAGAGAGTCACCTACCAGCTTAACAACCTGCATGCGATACCTCAACTTCCAGTTTCTAACAGTAAGCGTTTCCCAAGTTCCTGAGGGTCGTCTGACAAGGCGCCACACTGCCCGGAAACTTTTCGCATCATGCCCCAAGACATTAAAACTTTGAACCACTTTACCGAGCACAATAGAACGTCAGTCGGGATTGTCAATGATGACGTTGTTTTTGTTGGAAGTTGTCAGTGTGTAACTCATGTTAGTACCTATACATGTTGTCGGATCTTAGTCTGTTTTAACCCTTGATAAATGATAAATGCGGACAACATCACATACATTATTTGAATCCAAAGTAAGTTGCTAAAGCACTTTTGTTATAGAATTCAGATACAACGAAGGTACCACAAACACCCAGACCCGAGACAATGTAGAAATGTGAATTTTTTACATTGACCCCACCGGGGATCGAACCCGGGACCTCAGAGCTAGCGACACCTTGAAACCGGTGCATACGCCACTTGACCACGGAGGTCGCCAAAAGCTATTACTGAATTGTTAATTCATAGAGGTTTTATGTCTTTCGATAGTCTTTTTTTTTATAAAAATGACACCCACCCTAAAGAATTTAATCTTTGTAACGCAGAGATTTATTTAAACAGTCATCTTACAGATCTCACAAATGCTTATCCTTAAGATCAAACCGCGACCCTTTACACATACCAGATTTGGCATTTATTTCTTGACTTGGTTCTTAACAATGCAGTTTATCCCATTAATTACTGATTAGCAAACCACAAGACTTGGAGCATACAATTAACAACTAATATTTTCGTTTAATTAAGTGAATTACAAACAGTCGCTCCTTGTAAAACACAGGTACTCAGCTGAAACCGGTTGGACTGGTAGCCGACCCCAACATAGTTGGGAAAAGGCTAGGCCGATGATGATAAGTGAATTATAAAATCATGGCATGAATATAAAAGACAATATCGAACTACAGATTTCGTTTAAGAATACAATCTTATATTTTTTATTCTCCAATTAACAAGCGAGGTGAACGCAAGTATTGTCACGCTGTTATCATTAAAACTTTATGCTCTGAATTTAGTGAAGTGGGTTGTAAACTTAAGATGCCGTTAACTCACCAGGCAGAACAAAAAGATTTCCTATATATGTATTTCTTCGTAGTTTAAGATTGAGGCTTTAAAAAAAATGTCCTTATTTATAATTTAAAGTTACGGTTATGTAGCTGAAACAAAGGTAGGTAGGTACTTACGTTATACTTATTTCAATATTTTTATACTAACTTTTCTTTATTGACAGATATATTTAAGACGAATTATAGGCAAAACTCATTTATAGTGCGTGCAAGTAATAATTTTAATAACATGTGCAGACAATATGACTTTGATCCTTTCGTGACAAGTGTATCCTCGGCCAGAAAGTGCATGAGCCTTAGCTTTTTTACTTAAGTTTTGTATAATAGACTTTTAATTCTGGGATTTTGCTTGAACTGTATTAAGTCAAGTTTGATTGTTATCCTGTTTCTTTTTGGTGGCTGTTTTTGTATTGTGTTGTTCACACACACTTTATCAATCTGTTCTGTAGAAGTGAAGACTTTTAATTGGCTGTCAGTCTCACAAACTGTTCTTATTATGTTTACTTTAGCTGTAAGTCTTCCATGATAAATAAATAAATAAAGACTCGAGTGAAAGGCTAACTGAATACAACTATTCAAATATTAATGATACTTAAATTAAGTTTCAATTTTGAGATTTTTAAATGAACTTAATCAAATTAAGTTTTGAATCAGGCTGCTATCTATTAAACTAATATGTGAAATTAATTTTGAAAATTGATTTTCAAGTTCTAGTTAGTAAAATTCATTCATTCATCTTCCGAACTTTCGAGCGTTTTGTCATCTCTTAGAAGGAATTAACTTTCTTTAGGAAAAAAAACTGTGTATTACTTACCTTACTAACTTGTTCGCCCCGCGTTGCATCACGTAATACCTAATTCGAACGTTTTGCTATTTGCCTATCTCTAATAAGACCTTTCTCTTTGGTTTAAGGATTACCGAAGTCCACAAGGATAGTTCAGTGCGGTTGGCGGACCGAAGAGCTCTGTACGTGAGTATCGTCACTCAGAATCCTCTTGAGACTGCATCTAAGTATATGGATGCTCAACTAGCAACTCTGTATTAGCTATTTGCCTTTGCAGTTAGTACTGCATAAGCTTAATATCACAACATAGTTGCAGTGATATAATTAATTCATATAACAATTTTAACACTATAATTTACTGCAATTAACTGAAAAAAATCTTATAGTTATATTTATTTTAAATAGAGAATACTCTTAACTTGCAAAATTCTTAATTTTAAAATTAAAACGAGTCATATGATTGTAATTGACAATGCGATGATTTTATAAATAAATACAAATAAAGCATAACTAAATTTGACAATACAGTTTTCACAATTTATTCACAACAATAAATAGAATAAATACCGTAGACCGTGAATTGAAAAATAATTTATCGTATTTCGTTTAGCGAAAATTTTAGACAGATAGCTTTAGCTCTCTTTCTCAAGATGTACTCGTACATACCTGCTGCAAATATACGTTTTCATTTTATACACTCGTCACCATGCTCTTCATACGTATTTAAATGAAATAATAATTCTTGCAAATTTGATTGGTTGATCAATAAACTAATAGCCAATCACAGAATATAACACGAATTTTAACAGATAATGAACTGAAAGTAATATACATATTGAAAACCGAAGATTAATGAACAAAAATCGTGTAAACATTGAATCACGAGAGCAATATCATTATATATCGTTAGCTGTCAGTTGATTGGTTGATTCTTATCTCACAACAATGGCTCGGTGAGCTTCCTTTGGAGTGACGTTAATAATTCCGTACGGAGCAGCGGGCTTGGTGTAAGTCATAGAAGGAGACGATTTCTTGTACTATAATGTTCAAAAAATTAGAAGTCTTGTGTTTCTGAAATGCAGTGTTTATTATTTATATTTTAGAATCCTTTCCTAAACCCACAGAACTTGTTGGACTCATGCAATCCCCTTTAGCCAAATGCCATTGCTATAATCGTAAACGAAACTTAAATCTCGAATGGAGATGATAGATCAAAATAACGTGAGTTATCGACTTTGAATTTCATTTTCATGAGCGTTATTTGAAGTTAACTATTATAGAAATGACACTTAACTAGAAGGGCAGAAGTAAAACTAACGATAGAAAAAGTTGATGACGCAGATGAAGGAACGAAATGATATTCTTCGTCGTATAAAGCCATCTTGCTGTGACAACTCAAGAATTTTCAAAAGATGGTGACACACCTAAGCCTCCAAGCATTTATTGCCTGAAGTAGGCAAGAAAATAAACTTATATCTATTCACTTTCTATTCGTTTAATATAGTTTTCAAAATAATGTAATTATCAAATTTCCGAAAAATTAATGGATTGATAAGGTATAAGTGAAATCTTAAGACTTGTACCTCAGGCCCCTGCTCGTAAAAGCTTCCGTAGGAACACGGAAGCCAACAATTATTGTGTTTGTCTTGTACTACGATAGTTCACGTACGGCGAGCATGCTGCCTGTTACCGTAAAACGGTTTTATAGTCAGATATAATATATTTAGGCATGACAGGGTTGGAATACTTACATTATGTAATGCTTTTGAACTTATGTCTGTTTTAATAAGGGGCTCGATTTACCCAATGTTGCTTATGCTATGCTATTACAAACCTATTGGACATATTTTTAAAATGCAAGCTTTGAAAAGCCGTTGGTTACTGTCAAACGTTGATATTTACTATCTTCCATATCACGTATCACGTAATATAGAAATACTCTTAAAAAAATTCTTTCATAAAATCAAGAGGCAAATGATTGAAACCCGACCTAAAGTGGCCAAGTGTGAGTCGGACCTTCAACGACTTTTCGAAATTTCTACTGTCTACCTATCACGGTTCTTGAGGTACAGCGTGTTTACAGACGGACAAACTGCGGAGCCTTTGTAATAGGGTTCCGTTTTTATCTCTTGTTTACGAAACCCGAATAATATTGGACAATAGAGAAAAAATCTAAATCGAGATAAGGCTTGGCAGTTATATCGCTACTGTGTAGAACAACGCAAAGCTCATATATGTCTATGCCTGTGTTAGTAATTGCCAATTACGTCATTAAGCCATGAACTAGCCTATAGGGATGTCATTAGAGCCTAAATGATTGTATTACATGATAATCAGGATTGGTGAAGGGTCTCCAGGGAAGGAACAACCAGCGTAGTTTCAGAAATTGGGAAGGAAGACCTGTTAATTGGATCTTAATGATTTCTAGATCGTTGTTAATGTTATGCTAGGATTAGTAGAGTTAAGTTTTAGTTAGAAGAAAGGTTAGGTCTATACATTATTATTTTTTGGATTTACTAAAAGGGTAGAATGGAAATCTATTACAAAAGCTGCGTTGTCTGTCCATATATCTGTAAGCAGACTGTTTCATGTGAATCGTGATAAGTAGACAGTTTCAATTTTTACTATTAAGTCATCGTCAATTTAATAGGTGGTTAATTTCTCTTGAAATTTTGTATATCTTTAGCCCATTGACAGCACTTCTAGACTCGTGTTTGACAGTTTTTACGTAACTTCTCAGAATGAAAATTACGACTACAAATTAAAACGGACTAAAAATTATTTGAAATCTATGACTCATACTTTTCGTTTACGTTTTCGAAATAAAAATACGTATTAATAGATATGTTTAAGTTACAAATATTACTTTCGTTTTTTACAACAATTCTTAGGTTCACTGTATTTTTCCAACCTTTACAAATAATAATTAACTTTAAACAACTTCATAACAAAGAAAGCATTTTGGTTAATCTCTTAAAAGTAATTTGCGAAATGGTTTTATCAAAAGAAAAAGGTCTATTTGTGGGCCCGAAAGATAAAAATGGAAATAAAGGGAGAGCTGTGAAATAAAAAACAAAAGGGGGAAAATAAAGGTTTACCACAATGAAACTCAATGGCTCAGTGGTTGGATTTGAACTGCATGTGATGTTGGTTCGATGCCTGTATAAGAAAATACGTTTAAAAAAAGAGGTTTGTCTTAGCTTGTGATTGTTTAAAAGTTAAATCTGTATTTCTTATAATTCGCACGTTTGCTTGTAGGCTTATAATTTCACTAGGAATTTTGAAATTCTTACAATATTTTCCGCCAGTCAGTTGCATTTTTAGAACAATTAATAATCGAATGATTATGATTATTAATAGAATTATCAATAATTACCACTTTAAATTAAAATACACCCAAAAGTATGCAAACAAATTTTTATTAAAGAATTCTCCTTATATCTTCGACTTCGACTCCGCACCCAAATTACAAATTCAATTACCATACCGTTAGTTTTTCTTTCATCTACGAGTATTTCACTATCACATTTCATTTCCCTCATCTTAGATCAACACGGTAAAATAACTGTATTTAATTAAAAGGTAAGTCGTTTAAGCTCGCTTCTATTTGACTAATTATCTGGAATTTCCTTTGGGACACCTTTCTTGTACAGGTACTAAAAGTACTGTTTTAAAAGGGTCCTTTTTTAATTGGATGTTCCTGAATGTCTTTTGAAGGAAACTTGGTACTTTTCGCCGGAAAATGTTGGGAGAAAAGCTACTGAAACAAATGAATTTCTAACGTGTTCAGTTTTTTAGTAGTTTCTCTTTTCTTCTTCTGTTTGCTTGGATAGTCGAGTAGCTGGTAGTAGAATTATAGGTGCTATTTTTAAAATGGTGGTTGCAACAAGGGCTACGAGTAAGTGATCGAATGATTCTACTCATCTTACGTGTAGTTCAGGTGTCAAAAGACAAAGAAGATTAAATTCTGGGAAAATTTAAGAACAGATTGCAAAAAAATACTACCAATTACTTACCTATTTGCATAAAATTATAACAATATTGAAGTGATAGTAGCTATGAACTTACAATTAATCAACCATTAATTTTACGTTCTGGATCTATTCCAATGTAAAAAAAAACTATGAACTATAGATAAAAGCAAACCCATTACGACGCAAACGGAAATTTTGACATTTTTAGACATCAAGATAAGATCTACAGGTATATTGATACATCTCGGAAAATATTAAATGATGTAACGGTTTACTCACGCGTATTTATCGGGGTAGCCCGACTAGTTTCGGACCCAACCGGAGTCCTTAATCATGAGCAGACGCGGCGGGATCGCGAGTCGAAATCGCGAGTTCGACTCGCGATCCCGCCGCGTCTGCTCATATCGGGCTACCCCGATAAATACGCGTGAGTAAACCGTTACATCATTTAATAATGAATCAGTCTCACGATAGTTATTATAAAAATCTCGGAAAATAGTTATGAGAATGCTATCCAAGCAATACCCAGAACATAAAAGCAAAACACAGGTGTGCATAAAAGCGGTGATGACCAAACTTTTGTGATAAATAAATGTTTTATAAACGAAAGTTTCAACTTATACGATACTTTCTGAACTGTTGAGTTTAGTAAATATTTGTTGAATACCTGAGAGGGCGTGTCTCATAAAACAAAACATATTTGGAGAGCATTGTCCGTAATGTTATAAAACACTCAAAATGAAAACCAAAAGTCATTTACTTTACTTCGAAAGTATAATTACCTCCTACAGCACCCTGCATCGCTTATTCTTCACATTTTCCTAGTTCATTTTTGCTGCGATAAAAGAAACAGCCCAAAACTCTCCAGCAAGTTAGCACATTCATAAGCCACGATTTCAGGGGAGATCCCCTCGCGAAATCCATGTGTCCTGAAATCCCTTAATACAAATCACTACATTGTTTTATCAAGTCTGTGATTTACAACTACCTAAGTGCGTAGACAACCGGTCGAACCAAGGGGTATCATGTTGCCCAGGTAACTGGGTTGAGGAGGTCAGATAGGCAGTCGCTCATTTTAAAACACTGGTATATAGCTGGAACCGGTTAGACTGGCAGCTGACCCCAACATAGTTGGGAAAATGCCAGGCCAATGATAAGGGCGTAAACCATTAATATTTTTTAACTTACCACATAAACTCAAGCCAACAAGGAACAGTGCACTCAATCTCAAGCTGTAACTAAACACGTTTAAATAAAAGGGGTTAGACAAGGGTACGCTGTCTCGATATAAATATAAGTATAGTAAATTAGGTTGTCAAGGCAAGAAATATTTAGTAAAAGATAATACATACGTCGACTCCAAGATTTATGTTATGTGGGTAATCGAGCAGGAAATTAATACGGGGAGGTATTCCCAAACGTTTGTGTTTTGATGTCACGAGTCACGTTTTGGACGTGATTTGGAAGATGAAGAACAAAAGATTTGGGGAAAGCGGAAAAAATCAATCAGTTTCACGTGTATGATTGAAAATGAGAAAAAGTTGACACATCAGGGAAACGGTATGATATTCATTTTTTCCCAGACAGGTCACTTAGTACTGCTTTTGAAAGACAAAAACCAGTATTGCCTGCCTTTCAGATTCCTTTAAGATACAGTATTCAGTTGGAAGTTGCTGACACTTTGCTGTTGCGTCACAAGCAGGACAGATTCTAGAAAATAATAATTATAAAAGGTACAGTTTGTAAGATTATTCCATGGACCTCCTCAGATATTAATTACAACACAAAGACATTTTGTGAAAAAAAAATACCCTTTGACACTCGGATCCCGTTGAAAACCAATATTCTAAATGCCACTGCACATTCTGTCTGTTTGTAAACCAGATTTTCTCTGTCACAGTATGGTTCTGACTGTACACAAAGCCTTCGAAAATGTCGGTCACCTGTTGTCTTCGAAACAATAGATTTACTTCATTCACACATAGACACCGTTTACACACACATACACATTACAAAGTAAGGCCAATATTCTTTATGTGTGCGTGTATGTGCAAGCCCTAATACAGGTATGCGTGGGTGTTTTGCGTATTTGTAATCTATTGGGAAAAGCGATAGGAATTAATTAAGAAGACAAAGAAAAAATCCCAATTTCCTTACAAAATATTTGTATCTGTATCAAAATCCCTTTGCACTTAAAAGTAATTGGAATTGCTGCCATATTTCACATCAGAGGTAAATTAAAGGAAAACAAAAGGGTTTCACTAATATATAAACTCCCTGTGGCATAATAAATTATGTTTTAACTTTAGATTTTCTATTTCCATCTCATATTTTCTAGCCAGAATTATTTGCTTAGTAAAAAGCTTTCGGAAAATTAATAGCATACGTACTTAGTTATGTGTATGTATTCTCGTGAGAGCTGTTCTTGGAATATCATCGTTGACTAAAACCTTTTTTCAACTTTCAACCATTAAATTAATATTTAGCTTTAAAAGGGTAGAACACTTTTTACTTAGTTTTGTAGCGGCTAAGTAGTTGGGAAATATATTTGACATGCTTTCTGGTAGTCTAGTCTTCTCTGTCTACTCTTGTAGTCTATGATCAGACTTAAGGAGGTACCTTATCTTGTTTCGACATTTAGAAGGGATTTTTGTTCTCATATTCAGGAGGTTTAGCCTAGCAGGAAATTTATCGGCTGGTATTATTGATTGAAAAGGCTGTCTAGTATTTAATACCTACTCTTTTTAATGTCGATTGATTTTTTGGACATATTGGTGGGCTCCAACTTTAACTTAACCACAACTTTAACTTTACCTTTAACCAAATCCTAAAAAATACCAGCCTATATACGTCCCACTGCTGAACACATTGCTCTTCCCGCATAGGGATGGTTCCGAACATTGATTACCACGCTACCTCACTGAGGGTTGGCAATTGGCCAAAACCTAATACCTCAAGCTAACATCTTCAAAAACTCCATAACTCAACTGTATTTATAATTCCCTTTATCTTTCTTCCTCTTTATAACAACAAGCTACAAACTACAATGTCTCGAGTCGTATGCACTGATTGTGTTAGAGAGAATTCAATAAAACTTGCACTTCATAACAGTTAGCGAGCTCTACATGAGACTAACGCTATTTACAGAATAATGTACGAAGTACGGAGACACGGTAATACACTACCTTTGTGTATATTAGTGTAGGCTATTTTAGTTTGATGCAGAAATATTGCATCAGGTTTGGAGAAAAACTACAGATCAACCGCGCAACGTGTATAAATGATACGGCAATAGGATGAAATGATGACAATGTTTTAAGGAAAGTCAAGGATTAAAAAGTGGATGGATATAAGAAGAGAGGCAAGGAAACGAAAATTATTTTTGGGTTTTCACCTCATATGCCCATCATTGCAACTCCCCGTAAATGAGGAACAACAATGAAAACCAATGAAAACCTTCCAGCGCATAGGCTCAGTGTGTGTTAGGAAAACAATTGTTTGTTTTATAATTTCAGTTTTAATTAAAAAATATTTGTAAGTTTCGTTTTAAATCTTGACATTTAATTATCTTTTCGCACACAAAGTCACTGAGCTCGCACTCACACAGGCTTCGAAAGTATGTCAAGTCACAAAACAAATAAGAAAACTCAAAAAACCTAAACGTTTTTCAATAAATATTTCACAATTCTCCAACCAGACTGCCTCCAAAACAGATCGCAGGTATGTCCAGATATAAATCTTAACACAAAAAAGTCTTCACAATGCTGTGGGTAAATTATCTTAACATAAATTTTGGAGCGTATTGTCTTAAGCGCGAAAGAAAATGGATTCCAAGAAAAAAACGGGATCTAATCGTTTTGCCCGCTTTTTTACGGCGAGTATTTATGTTGGCCGTATTTTTTCATGTCTAAGTACTTCTATTGTATTTTATTCCGGCCTGTAATGGCGTTTATTAATTTTCTCTCAATTATTATTTAATATTTTCCAGGTTTTCGTTTACTGTTCTCGGGTTTCTGGGTACCAGCAACATTAGGACCTTTCTCTGTTTCTATGTATGAATAAATTTTAATAAATTAGTTACAGCATTGTTCTTGATATTAAAGCGAAATTATTCATATTCGTTCTCTATGAAGAAAATTGCGTTTCAGTTTTCAGGAAAGTTTTTGACTTTGAAAATGTTTGTGATTAAACTTTTTTTTGTAAATAATTACATATGTATTCGCTTTTATTTAATAATTAACCTTGAAAGGGTAGCACACTAAACATTGCCCTAGCTGTGTAAGACTGTTTTAGGCTAACATGATTGAAATTTCAGAAATGATTACTTCCGAATATAGGTACTTATAGAGACGAACGTCTACAGAAATCCTGAAGATTAACAATCCCAATCCGTCGCACCAATATATCACAAAATTAAGGTAATCAAGACACAACATGGCTTCCCAACAACAGAGATATCTGCAGAAGCAATAAAAGCCTCTAATTACATCCAAGTTTCTAACATGCGCGCTTACTAATGAGCCTTAAAACAAGACCATTCAATACAGAAGCGAGACAGCACTATACACAGTATATAGTGCCATCTCGCTCATGCAACAACAACAAGCCTTTTTTCGCGAGGTTTTAGTACAGGTAGGTCTGAACATAAATTTTGTCAATTAATTTACAAAGAGATACTTCTAGCGGTATGTTGGCAACAAAAGTTTATTTCTACGCTACGAGGTTTTTATATTAATCTTTGTTAGACTAGGATGTTTTGTATTAAATTTTGCTACAGACAGTTTCTTTGAAATTTTTGGCCCATTTTTGAAGTTTGAAATAACTTTGTAATTGAACATTATATTCTTGTAAATTGTTTTTGTCATTAGGTTTAAGTCATGTTTAAGACTCTTGCTGTCTCTTCTGGTTGAGGAGGTAAACGTAAGATATTTCTGAATGTTTAGTAGTTAAGTAACCCATATTTTTTGCCCAAATAAATACATTCGTAGTTTGTTGTTTTGTTTAATGTTTAAAAGCAGACACGTGCTAAGTAAGGTTTAAAACCTGGCCCAGTTCGAGTCTCAACAAACAAAGTACAAAGAATAGAAAAAAACGAATTTGCAAAAAAAATGGTCACCCATCAATTTTATGCCCGTACCAAACATTGCTTAACCCTTGTCCCCTCACTCCTTTTTGCATTCTAATTATTTGTTTTTGTAACTTCAAGGGAAATAGCAACATCATCGTTAACATTTAAAGAGTCTAGCTATCACGTTCATGAGATACAGCCTAAACAGAGGATGGACATCAGTACTTCAGTAATAGGTAGAGTTAAATTTTTACCTTACTTGTTCCGTAAAAACGCGGTATCAGAAAAAAGATGCTTTCAACGATGTTTCCTACTAAACCGTTAAATTCGTTGAGAATAGAAATGCAATGGCGTATACGTAATTGGGTCTATTTGGAGAAGTTACTCGTGTGTAAATGGATATCTCAATGGGTAATTACCATACAAACTTACCTGTACAGGATGGGGAGACTGGAATATTCTGCATATCCTGAACGTACAGATAGTAATAATTGTTATTCTGTCTTAAGATAATTTGGAACAAAAGTAATGGCGCCCATAATTGTTGAAGAGTGGTTTTATGTAATAGCAGCATTTTTATTATGAAAATAGAAGTTAAAGTGTAAAAGAAGATATTGATGATATAGAAACGACAAAAATCCTTGGAGAACATGGTCATAAAGAGTAGAAAAAACACTGGCTTCAAGATGAGATGAGGAGAAGAAGAGATGATGAGGAGGTTGAATCAAAAGTGTGGTGATGGGATGCATGAATAAATGAAAAGTGAAAATTATTCATATTCTGATGTCTTTGGTTTTTAATTTTGTTATTATACAGGGTGTCTAAACTCAACGATAATCTGAGACCGGATGCAAGGCCAAGTGATAACAGATCAGGGAAAAATATAAAAAAAAAACCATATCACTCAGTTCAGCGATAAGAGACATTTAAAATCCTTTTAATAAAATTTTTAAGTCCTGTGATCACCAATGTGACAATTTCGCTGTGAGTATTTTAATTCCGGATTCATTAACGATTCTATTATTCGAAAGTATAAATTAATGCAATGAAAAAAAATTTTTTTTTTTTTCAATAAATAGAAACAGATTTTTTTTCCCTGATCTGTTATCACTTGGCCTTTCATCCGGTCTCAGATTATCGTTGAGTTTTGGGACACCCTGTATATAGCTAAGATAAACACAAGGATTTTCTTTCCAGTTCTTCTCTTTAGGAATGACATATACGACAATATATATGCGACACGCGCAAATGTTTCAATGTGTAAAAATCCCTAAAAAGCCAACTTGATTCTAATTTTTAAACTCCACATCAGCTTTCAACACAAAAAGGTTACCATCCTAAAATTACCTAATTCAATACTCAACTGCTGTCAGTCGCCAAAAGTTTTCTTTTTTCCCATAATATTCCTGCTTACCTTTTTAGACATACAAAATGGTCTCGATGACACAGATTCTATTTTCTGGAGATCCCACGACTGTTATTTGTTTTGATTATTTATCGTCTTGTTTTTGCGTGGAGTATTGAACTCGTACACTAGTTTATTTTATTCATTGTTCCGTTCCGTTATTACTTCAATATATTGCTTTTAACAGTAGGAGGCTTGACATAACCTCTATCAGTACAGTTTTCAACTGAATTTATTTTCCTTTAGTATTTGTTAATGTTAATGTAATGTTTGTAGTGTAAGTAGTAGTTTTTCGTAATCTGAGAATCCGCTGTGGGAGCGAGACACTGCTACGAATAATATAATGCGTTGTCTCGCTTAAATGATGTCAACTGTTATTGTTTCATAACAAAATTATAGCATACTGGGTATCGATGCATTATTGGCAGCTATTTGATCATCACCTTTTATGTAACTCTTTTCAAGCTAGGTTAGACTAAAGTCGCCCGCAACATAATTAGGAAAGGCTAGGATGATGATGGGTTTGTTCAAATTAGGCTCTCTACTGATCTCTAACTGTAAACATATCTTTTATTCAGACCCAATCAACGCCGACAGTCAAAGTATAATTTCAATAAAATAAAACAAAATTAAGTTAGCCCCTTCATTAGTAAAACACGACTTCGTGTACTAAAAACGAAATAATTCTAAAATAAACCACAGCAAAAATAAAAACAGTAATTACGGTTGACGTACTGTCAATCTACATAATAAAAGTTCCTAGGGATTTTTCACAAATCTAAAAACAACTTATTCAGGTAAAAGTTGCGTACATTTCGGAACAAAACCCTTATTTTATACCAGCCATGTTGACAACGGTACGACGGTTTAAAAATAAGCGAGAAAATGTTCTCGAAATATGACGAAGGACGGACAAAGGGAACGTGGAGTACGTCTCAGTGTTAATGTTGTTATGTAAAATGTTACATTTTAAGGCAGATTTTTGCAGATCAGGTATTATTACGTATTGAAAACGTTTTTTTAATGATTTATTTATTTATTTATTCTTAGAGAAGGCTTATGGACTAATTACAATATTATAGGTAACATATTATAAAACTTAAATTGCGAATAACAAGCCTCCACAGATAATTTCAACCTATCGATAGATGATTCTGACTATCATTTTAATATATGAACAAGTTGTAATGTTAGAACAGTTTAACTTACCTTACACTACCGGCAATAAAAATGAACTGATTTTCTATTAAATGATGCAACGGTTTAGACACGGGTATTGATATAAATTGCCCGACTAGTTCGACTCGCGACCCCGCCGCGTCAGCTCATGATTGGGTTGTTGTTACAATAAAAGTAAATGATTCTCGTAAAAAAGCAAACAAAAAAATTAAACTACATTTTTTTTTCAAAAACGCAACCCAATGATGGCCACCAATAAATAACCTCAAAATACATTTTAACGTCACCATTAATATCTTAAAGCTAAGACAATTAAAGAGAGAGCTCTGTTTAAACACACATATTTGACGGTACTGTCGTAAACTGACAAGGATTTAGTGTCAGGATATGACGTGACAGACAGCGTCACTTAGTAATGGAGGTTGTATGTAGAACCTTGGTGTAGATTGTGTGGCACCGACTTTATGATTCATTAAGTACCTACTCTGCAAGATTTAAGCAGGAGTATGGCAGGAATATTCAACTAAACTTGTGAGGATATCAAAATTAGAGGTCAATTTTTTTTACTTCAATTAAGCCGTTTTTCAAGCACTCCTAACTCGTTACAACAAATACACATATAAATTATTATTTATCTTTGCAAAAATATCAAATCAAGTATAGAATATAAAAAATTAACAATAAGGCCTAATTAATCAGCCAAATTGAAAACACTGGTTTTTCATGAAACGTTTTCAGTTGTATGGGCTAACAACTGAGTAGAACTCATAATTTATGGTAATAATCTAAAGATTGTTAATACTTAAGATTATCCTTAACATACCCCAACTAGGCGGAAAACAAAAACAAAATAGATTCCTACTTTTTTTTATCAATATCGTAAATAATTTCACATTTAACAACACTGTACTTACTGACATTATATTGAAACTTCACAACCGATATTCATACTCATATTATTATAATAAACATCTTAACCTTTATAAAACTTAAACACCTTAAACTATATAAATGATTGCGGCGTTACAAATGAAATCAGAGGGTCTACCACCATACCAAGCCGTCATTCTATTGCAGGTGTGGGAAAGAGATGCAACTCTACGTCGCGGCGCTTTGTAGAGCACTATCCCGCTTCCTCAATACCCACGTTCTTACTTTAAGATTTATTAGTAGGCTCCCTGTTCAAAGTGCCTATTAAATTAGGCTGCGGGTGTATTAGGTTGTGGGTTTAACTATGACGGTTATTACCAACGTTTACTTTGATGTATTAACTGATATTTACCGAGGTTTACATGAATATTAACTATGTTTTACGGTTTTATCCGCGGAAGTAGTAGTTGGTATTATTAAACTACCTTTTGACGCTCTATCGGGATATTAATTTGATTGCATAATTACGACGCTTTCATTCCTTTGTTTTAATTTCAATAGCTTAAAATGATAAGAAGTTATCGTGGTCGTTAGAGCTAATAAACAGTTCGATTATATACATATATTTTTGCAGTGTAATCACTCACCTGGAATTTTATTATTCCATTTTGCTTTTTGGGCCCAAACTTACTACAGTGAGAGTTCTCTTTCATTTTAAAACTGCACTAAAGACTGTAATCCGCGGGAGTTCCAAACCAGTTTGATAAGAACGGACAAACAGACTAACATCGTGATTTATCATATTAGTACATATGTATTTTCATTGTCAACACAAGCGGTCACGCACAAATCTAATTTGAGATAACGCAATCGTCTTAGGAATGAAGTTGGAATCGTGAGTCCCATCCAATCGCACCAGCTATCTAATCTTGACATCAAAGGCTTTTCATTTACCTGTTCTAAATTAACTAGGTGAAATACCTGGAAATTATTGGTTAGGAAATTGGTTATTACTCACTTGATTTGCGCGCCTAATTAATATGGTTATAAGTGGAAATGAGCGTCGGTGATAAAAATCCTTTGTGAAAATGTAGAGGTCCAAAATGGTTTTCTATTGACCGTTAATCATTCACACAGCTTTTGTGGGTTTAATATGGAGTGTTTTTGAAAATTACAATTACTTTATGATGTCATAGGTACCAGTTACAATGAAAAAGGAGAGCGCCCATTGATCTGCAATGGAGTTTGTTGTCCGTCTGATTATCATCGTATTTTTTTTAATACTTACTAATTGTGTCTTAATCTACAAAACTCACTAAGTAATGAGATTTTTTTAGTTAAATACCCAACAAGCAGCATAAACACTATAAAAAACGTTTATACACAACTAGCTTTTGCCCGTGACTTCGCTCGCGTTAAATTCGGTTAAACACGGTTCTCCATTCCTGGTTTAGAAAACAGGAGAAAATGGCAAAATGGTTGATACAAACCCCCCCTCATTTTAGAGAAGCGAGGGGGTTTGGAAAGAGAAATCCTTACCTAATATTCAGCGATCGGTTTTGCCCTAAAAGACGGACAAACAAACAGACAAACAGATATACTTTCCCATTTATATAATTATTATGGATATCTCATAAATATGAATTACATTTACTGTAAGAGTCATATAACTCTCCCGACTGTAATTACTTTCCTTAACCTTTGATAATAATATAATATTCAAGGAATATTGGTTAGGAGATATACCTTATGGCACAGCTTGCGGTATATTCATTAAAGCGGCTAGAAATAGAACATATGTATATAAAATAACATTTGTTTGTTATTTGGCAATATTTTCTGAATATAATATTACCTAAATATTTTACTTTCGTTTGTAGAGTTCAACTGTTTTTCCTCTTAAAGGATAATTACGGTCGATGTGGAAGTGAGAGAGCGCTCTACATTATATGTAGCGACATTTCGCTTTCACTATGAAAAAGGCTCAACTTGAAATTTGTTTGGAAGAGACTAGGTAGGCAAATATTTCTTGTAAATATAGGATTCAGCTAAATATACGTACAGTAAGTCTGGAATAAGAGCTCAAGGTGGCTGTACAAGATACAAGTTTAAGACATTTTATTAATCAATCTGATCATACATTGTGAAGCGCCTGTTTCCACGATTTACTATTTTTTATTTAAGAAAAAAATGTGGTGAAAGCTACGCAACAACACAACAACAATTACTGACATAATAGTAGCAGTTAATTGTTTCCCCTGGGACACGCCGAGTTTAAGTGTTTCGGTGGTTTACGCTGATTTAATTGTAGATACTGGCTTACATTTGCAATGTGTGCAATCCATGTGTGCATGGCAAATAAATTAATGAAGAAAAGTTATAAATAAATACGAAATACAGTTAATTAAATAACTGAGAAGATCCACGATAATTAATGACGTAAATTTGGTAACAATATTCGCTATTTATTTTAAGGGGCAACCACCGTGGCATGACCATAACTCAACCCTCTTCAGGCCTCCACAAAGT
>NC_039497.1:2130579-2284842 GCF_003590095.1 Trichoplusia ni
GCACGACGATATATAAAATGTGTTCGATGTTCGTTTTAGGGTTCTGAACCTCCCGAGCAAATCCGTAAAAGATCACTTTGTTGTCAGTCACTAATTAGTACGTCTTCTAATTCAGAAAAATAAGGAGGTCCCTAAAAATAGCGGCGGCATTTTTCAAATTGAAACATTTTCAAAAGTTATCAAGTATAAAATAAGCTCGATGTGCACATTATCTTACGTACAGAACTCGTGGGGCCAATCCGACTCGCCCTTGCTCAGTTATTGCTTGAAACTAGGAGCTGCTTACGACTCCGTCCGCGAAGACAGTTTAGTTAACAACGCGCAACGCGCGGTAGTTCCCGGTTCCGTAGGAATACTGGCCGGGGTGTACTGAAGCGAAACCTCTCTTTCAAATCAAAATACCGAAAATTAAAAGACTGAGCACGAATTTCATTATTTTCAACAAACAATAATATTGAAGCAAAGTTTCAGAGCCGTACTGCGCGCATAGCAGTGGTTGAGGACACCACGCCAAAAAAACCAACTGTGCACGACGTGCCGCGTGTTCGATCCCCGTGCAAGACAAGCATTTGTGTGATCCACGGATGCTTGTCCTGAGTCTAGGTGTCTTAGTGCATGTGACCTGAATGTTTGTCAAACCCCCGCGACAAAAGGATTAAATTCCTTAGGGTATTGAAACATCATGTCAGTCTAAAAACCCCTTTGAAGAAGACATACAGATGTATCTATGACACTAGTTTTTTTCATCTGTATATTTACTAATATATAAAGCTGAAGAGTTTATTTGTTTGTTTGTTTGAACGCGCTAATCTCAGGAATTACTGGTTCAATCTGAAAAAGTATTTTTGTATTGAATGGACCATTCATCGAGGAAGGCTTTATACCATCCCGCTGCGATTAATAGGTGCGAAGATACAATGGAAAATGTGGAAAAACAGGGCAGGTATAAATCATAACTTATATCTTCTATCCACGGGGACGAAGTCGCGGGCAACAGCTATAGAACAGAATCATGAGTTAACTGAAAACGAAGACATTAGTCACAGCCTCAATTACTTTTGTCATCCTCACCCTAGTCCTTTCCCAAGTACTTATGTTAGTTCCAAACTTCGATCGAAGTTACACAACGAACTATCTCTAGTAGAGATTCATCATAATTTGCACCCAAAAGATATATCAACGAGATATATACAAGTAGCTTTGACGTGTTAAAGTGTTATAAATTGATGGATACGGCAGCATGTACAAACGTGCGTGGAAGGTCAGCGGAAGAGAGATGCTGTTTATGTACAGCGCATGTTTGAGTGAGGGCGTGTTTCCGGATATTTGGAAGATAGGGAGGCTAGTAGTACTGCCAAAGGGCAACGACAGACCGCTCTCGGACCCCAAGGCGTATAGACCGGTTACGTTACTTCCAATTTTGGGGAAGATTCTGGTACGCATAATTATATCGTGCGCTCCTTGCTTGTATAGGAACATCTCAGCAGCACAGCATGGTTTTTCGCGTGGGAAATCGACAGTCATGGCGCTTAACGCGATACTGGACCGAGTTACGAGCACCGCGGAGAATTATGTTCAGTTAGTATTGTTAGATATCTCGGGGGCCTTCGACAACGCGTGGTGGCCCATGATTCTGGTCAAGGCGGATGCCCGCCAAACATTTACAAAATTCTGGTAAGTTACTTTACCAACAGACGTACTTCAATGTTCATGGGCGGCCAGGCGGTGTGGAAGATTTCCACTCTGGACGCTCTGGAACCTCCTGCTGGATGACATCCTCAGACTACCGATGCCACTAGGCGTCAGTATGGTAGCATACGCTGACGACATCACGATTGTTATTGAAGCCCCATCACGGGCAGCGATTGAGAGAAATTCTCAGTCGGCCCTGGACGCGGTTTCCGCTTGGGGAAGGCGGAACCGCCTGAGCTTTTCACCGGCTAAGTCTCAGACCCTTACTATGAAGGGTGAGTTTAAACGTCCCCCGACAGTACGTATGGAGGTTGCTTCGATCGCGCATGTCACGCACACCAGACTCTTAGGGGTTATTATTGACGATGCTAGCTCCTACGTGCAGCATGCTAATTTTACCGGCCAAAAAGCCGCGAACTGCTTTGGAAAGGTGTCGAGAGTATCGGCATCGACCTGGGGCATCCGATACCGCGCCCTACGAGTCCTGTTTTCAGGGACTTACGTGGCAACGCTTACTTATGCTGCTGCCGTATGGTGGCGACGCTCGTCCCATTATGCTGTAAGTAGCGCATTATTGCGCACGCAGCGCCCGGCACTGGTGTTGCTCACGAAGGCCTATAGGTCGGTTAGCACGGCAGCATTACCCGTCCTTGCGGGGGTGCTTCCAGCTGACCTAGAGGTAACGCGTGCAGGACGAATCGAGCAGGAGGGTTTCCTGTTGGGAAGGAAGGAGCGCAACGAGCTGAAACGCAGGGTGAGATCGGAGGTCGTTTCTCAATGGCAGGAGCGATGGGATTCCAGCACGAACGGAAGGGAGCTTTACAACTTCCTTCCGGACGTGTCAGTGCGACTGCCTTGCGGCTGGGTGGAACCTGATTACGTCACGTCGCAACTTTTGACCGGACATGGTTGTTTCCGAAAAAGACTCCACGCGATGTCACTATGTGACACGCCGACATGTTACTGTGGAAGTCCGGAGGAGACCAGGGATCACGTGCTGTGGCACTGCGAGCTTTACGCAGAGGAGAGGAGGCAGATGCTCAATGACTGGTGCAGAGAAGAGATTGGACCAGTTTACCATCAAGAGATGGTGACCAGCAAGGAAGGCTTTAGAAGGCTGAGCGCATTCGCTCATAAATGGCATAAGAAGCGAAAGGAACTGGAATCATAAAGAAGGAACCGTTCGAGCGCGAAGTACTGTGGTTTGTCGTTACACGCCCCAGAATGGGGAGAAGGGAAATCGAGAAGGGACGGAAATAGAGAATTTGTAGGAGTCAAGAACCGCACCCAGGGAAAGAGCCAGTGGCAAGTACCGGGGTAGCGTCTCCGAGATTCGGTCCGTATGCCCAGGAGGGTAGGAAGGACCATGAGGTGGAGATGGGTTTGTCCCTATCTACGCCTCCGGTCATCGTAGCGTGCAGACGTGCGGAGACCCGTGTCGAAGTATTTTTCGCGAGATTTTTCTGATTGGTCGATCCGATTTATCGGTCCCTCTCGTTCTATCTTAGCGAATTTCCCATTTGGCTCCGCGGCCATCTTGGCTTTGGAGCAGGACGGCGCGAGTGTAGCCGGAGCGTGCGTGTCACAGACCCTCCCCCGCCCATCGGCCAGCTGACGTTGGCAGCTTGGTGTCGTTGATAGTGAAAGTGACAGTGACACTTGCGATTTGAACGCCTAGTTTTAAGTTGTGTGTGCGGGTTCTGTGTTGCCATCGGCTTACACCGGTAAGTACCCCCTTACCTACTCTAGGTTACCTTAATACACGAACGGATACCTATTGTGACGGACCGGACTGGGAGAACGGACGGAGCTATGGAGCAGGACGTGGACCCGACCGTGGAGCTGCTCGAAGACGAGATGCGAAGGAAGGAGGAGGAGCTGCAAGCCCTGGAGGACCTGCGCCGTGAGTCGGGCTTCACGACGGGTTTCCACCAACGACGGCAAAGCGGGTATTATCGTCGCCGGAGGAAGTGCAGGAGGCCGTGCGAAGACGGGTGCAGGCACGACGGGCACAGGTAGAGGATGGACCGGAGAAGGATAAGGTGGAACAGAATCTCCCGGAATTGGAAGACGACACCACCCCGAGCAGGCTGGCGGGTCTAGCAACAAGCCACACCAGGGGTATCATGGAAGCAGTGCGGGCAAAGTCTTCGAAGCTGAACAAGGACGAGATCGCGGCCATTGCATGCCATACAGAAAGGCTCAGTGCGATCATTACGCACCTGGTCGTGCGCCTGGCGACGCAGAAGAGCTGCGAGGGACCTGCCCAGCCGCCTCAGATGCGCCAAAGTCCGAGCAGTCCGCCGACGGCGCCTTATGCAACAGCGCTCAAACTGGGCAAGCGGACGCAGCCGATGCCCATCCCGCCGTGCCCGGGACCGACTGTGGCCATCTACCCGGCGGAGGACCGGTGAATCGGTGATAAAAACCGCGGAGGACACCAAAAAGGTTCTGCGTTCGGTCATGGACCCGTCCAGGCTGGGCGTAAAGATAAGTGCAGTTAGAAAAGTCGGCAACGCCGGGGTGATGGTGCAGACCACGTCGGACGCAGCGGCGGAGAGGATTCGCCAGGCACTACCCTCAACGCTTAGGCCGGGGGCGCCGGTGACTCGCCTCCCGCTCATATCGGCCGGTATCGATAAGGAAACAACACCGGAAACGTTCAAGAAGAAGCTGGTCGAACAAAACTTAGAAGGGAGCGACATATGGACCCCCACGAAAATAGAGGGCAGCATCCGGAAGGTGTACCAGAGGACCTGGAAGAAAGGGGACAGGTCCACCTGGATCTGCGAAGTGATCCCAAGCTTACGAAAGGATCGGCTCAGCCTTGAAACCCTTTCAATAGGCTGGAATATAATAGAAGTAGAGGACCACGTTGGGGTCACATGCTGCAACAAATGTCAGCAGATGGGGCACCCAGAAAAGTACTGTCGGGCAAAGGCATGGACGTGCGGCAAATGCGGCGAAGATGACCGCAAATCAGGAGAGTGCCAAGCCGTGGAGCGTTGCTGTGCCACATGCAAGAAGCTGGAGCAGAGGGGTGCAGCAACGCAAAGGACCAACGCGCGCGAGTGCCCAGCCCGACAGCATGCAGAGGCCCGGGCCGTCCAGATGATAAACTATGGATAGGTCCCTAAAGATAGGGCAAATTAATGCGCAGGGGTCGGTAGTGGCCAACCGAGAGCTGCCAGCGTTGGCACGAGAATGGCAACTGGACGTCATCCTAATACAGGAACCATACAATGACGTCCAGCAAGCCAGTGCCTACTATCTTGTGTGGACGGGCCCGGGCGCGAAGGCGGCCATATACGTGCCCCGACTAGATGTGCAGTGCAGCCTGCTGCCGCACCTATCGGCGGCAGCACATGGAAGACTTCCTGATGGCGAGGAAACGGGGAAGTCGCCAACGGGGAGTCTAACATCGATGTGACCTTTTCGTCGGGGCGCGTACGGGTGTCCCAGTGGAAGGTCCACGTCGACGCCAGCAGCAGTGACCACCGGCTGATCACATTTAGAGCGGGCAGCGTCGAAAATAATGAGCCCGTTCCGGCGGCCGAGCCGTCGGGGGCGCCGAGGAGGTTTCGTGACCGTGGGATGGATTGGGAACGCTTCGAAGCTGAGATCCACGAGCGAGTGGGGAGCATGTTTGCGAGTTCAATCACGATTATTTATTTTTGTGTAAATATGTAGTGTTGTTCTATAAACACATTATTATATGATTACATATAAAAACTAAACATTGAATATAGTGAATACGGACTCTGTACAATCCGGGCAATTAAATCGTTGTTTGACGTATTTTATTATGTTAACCGAGATTATAATTAAAGTGAATGAAATCGTGTCTCGATACGAACGTTCACCATCGGGGTTTTTTCATTATATTGTACCCTTATAGGCATCGTAGTCGTCGTCGTCGAAAACAATATTCGTCTCAATTATTATACGAGCTCGCCCGTACAAGCGTCTGCGTTAATCCGTCGACGCGCGGGAATGAGGATTTCTCGTAAGTTTCGATATAGAGAGAGGACGGTATACGTGTGTACCACCGCACTCGAAAATCGAAACGAACGAGAACGTCTTTCATATGAATGAAGCTCCCTGGTTGATCCTGCCAGTAGTTATATGCTTGTCTCAAAGATTAAGCCATGCATGTCTCAGTGCAAGCCGTATTAAGGCGATACCGCGAATGGCTCAATATATCAGTTTTGGTTCCTTAGATCTTACTCAGTTACTTGGATAACTGTGGTAATTCTAGAGCTAATACATGCAATCAGAACTCTGACCAGTGATGGGATGAGTGCTTTTATTAGATCAAAACTAATCGACGGATGGCCATGTGTCTGAAGTCGTTAATTTTGATGAATCTGGATAACTTTTGCCGATCGCATGGTCCAGTACCGGCGACGCATCTTTCAAATGTCTGCCTTATCAACTTTCGATGGTAGTTTCTGCGACTACAATGGTTGTCACGGGTAACGGGGAATCAGGGTTCGATTCCGGAGAGGGAGCCCGAGAAACGGCTACCACATCCAAGGAAGGCAGCAGGCGCGCAAATTACCCACTCCCGGCACGGGGAGGTAGTGACGAAAAATAACGATACGGGACTCTTACGAGGCCTCGTAATCGGAATGAGTACACTTTAAATATTTTAACGAGGAACAATTGGACCGCGGCGCACGACGATATATAAAATGTGTTCGATGTTCGTTTTAGGGTTCTGAACCTCCCGAGCAAATCCGTAAAAGATCACTTTGTTGTCAGTCACTAATTAGTACGTCTTTTAATTCAGAAAAATAAGGAGGTCCCTAAAAATAGCGGCGGCATTTTTCAAATTGAAACATTTTCAAAAGTTATCAAGTATAAAATAAGCTCGATGTGCACATTATCTTACGTACAGAACTCGTGGGGCCAATCCGACTCGCCCTTGCTCAGTTATTGCTTGAAACTAGCAGCTGCTTACGACTCCGTCCGCGAAGACAGTTTAGTTAACAACGCGCAACGCGCGGTAGTTCCCGGTTCCGTAGGAATACTGGCCGGGGTGTACTGAAGCGAAACCTCTCTTTCAAATCAAAATACCGAAAATTAAAAGACTGAGCACGAATTTCATTATTTTCAACAAACAAGAATATTGAAGCAAAGTTTTAAAGCCGTACTGCGCGCATAGCAGTGGTTGAGGACACCACGCCAAAAAAACCAACTGTGCACGACGTGCCGCGTGTTCGATCCCCGTGCAAGACAAGCATTTGTGTGATCCACGGATGCTTGTCCTGAGTCTAGGTGTCTTAGTGCATGTGACCTGAATGTTTGTCAAACCCCCGCGACAAAAGGATTAAATTCCTTAGGGTATTGAAACATCATGTCAGTCTAAAAACCCCTTTGAAGAAGACATACAGATGTATCTATGACACTAGTTTTTTTCATCTGTATATTTACTAATATATAAAGCTGAAGAGTTTATTTGTTTGTTTGTTTGAACGCGCTAATCTCAGGAATTACTGGTTCAATCTGAAAAAGTATTTTTGTATTGAATGGACCATTCATCGAGGAAGGCTTTATACCATCCCGCTGCGATTAATAGGTGCGAAGATACAATGGAAAATGTGGAAAAACAGGGCAGGTATAAATCATAACTTATATCTTCTATCCACGGGGACGAAGTCGCGGGCAACAGCTATAGAACAGAATCATGAGTTAACTGAAAACGAAGACATTAGTCACAGCCTCAATTACTTTTGTCATCCTCACCCTAGTCCTTTCCCAAGTACTTATGTTAGTTCCAAACTTCGATCGAAGTTACACAACGAACTATCTCTAGTAGAGATTCATCATAATTTGCACCCAAAAGATATATCAACGAGATATATACAAGTAGCTTTGACGTGTTAAAGTGTTATAAATTGATGGATACGGCAGCATGTTCGAAAAGTTGTAACGTTCCGCTACCCTCACATAAGTCAGAAGAAATCGCCTTCAAACCTTCAAGTTTGGCGAGTTAGAATGGTAAGAAAAATTGTATGATTTAAAATAAATAAATAATAATTGAAAAAAAAACACATTACAAGTTGAACGTTGGTCGTGCTGGCCGTGCCGCCCCTCAGCTCAGCTCCTTTGAACTCGGCGGCGGCTAACCGCAGAGTAAGGTGCGCCACCACGGTGCTCAGCCTCTCCGTGTGCGCACCTATAGCCGCCACTTCGTCTTTGTTAAGGCGGGAGGTCTTCGAGTTTTCCACCTCCTTGATGCCGCGCGTGGACGCTGTCGTTAGCCCCGCCAGTTCCTCAACTGGCGCTCTGTCTGGACTCCTCTCCTGCGCTGCTTCTGTTGCCGCCGGCGAGGCCACCTGTTTTAGGGTCGATTCCTGGGTCAAGATACCTCCAATCGGCAGCACCTCGTTCCTCGCTCCTTTGTGCGCCTGCACCTTGCGGCGCAGGGCCTCTTGCACCTCTTCAGGTGACGACAGCGTCCTCTTACCCATCTTCTGTGACGGCTCCGGCACAGGCGTATCCATCAGGTCCATGACCTGAGGGGCGGCACTAAATCTTTGGGGAGGCGTGCGCGCGAGATCGAGTGCCAAACCCTGATTCTCGGCGCAGCTCCTCGAGCAGCTCCATTTCTTCCTCCCGCTGGCGCATGGCCTGCTCTAACAGAGCCGCCTCCGCCACCAACACCAGCTCAAACTGTCTCTCCGGTACCGTTCGTGTAATAAGCTCTTAAAATTTTAGAATCACTTACTTGAGCTATCACCGCCTGCGGGTTCCAACACTCGCGGCTAACTCGTGAAATTCACGAAGGCAACCACGGGTGACGGGGTGGGTGAATATCGCGTCAGCACACTTCGTAAACCAACCAACCACTGTCACTGTCAACGTCAATGTCAATATCAACGAGCCACCCCAAACGTCAGATGCAAAACACCAAACGTCAGGAGTGACAGCGTCAAACACACGTCAACGTCAAAGTCTTGTCAACCCACGCCTACTCACTCAGATTTCAATATGGCCGCGGTGCCTGACAAGGAGCCACCGATACTCGCCGACCACGTCAAAACCCCACTGTACTCTATCTCACTCGAATTCCAAGATGACCGCGGCTTCTTACGGCAAACTCCCTCTGCGAGACAAGGAAGTACCGATAATCGGCAACGACCAATCAAAATTCGCGAAAATAAAATGGACGAGCGCACGCAACACACGTCAGTCCTCGACCGTTGTCGAGCACGAAGTAGATAGGGACAATACCACCAACCTTCCCATGGCCCCACCGACGAATTCGTGATATGGGCCGAATCATGAGACGGTTGCGGACTTATAGCGCTCTTGGCTTCTTGTTTCGTCCGCAGGCGATTCTTGACTCTACAAATTCTTTATCCTGTCCCTTCTGCTGCACTCTCCCCATTCTGGGACTGCTGTTCCAGCGATGGAGAGCAGCTGCTTACCCTTCCGTTCAACACTAATACGGCTTCGCCTCCTTTGCCGATCCTCTTGCTCGAGCCCGCTCCTGATCTTGAACCAGCCGTGCGCGAAGCGACCCAGCCACCGGAAGTTAGCTTCCGAGCTGACGAAATCGGTCCCTCCTCTTCGCGTTCGATCCCGTCCATCATCTCTCGCTTCAAGTCCGCATATATCGGGCAAGTCCATAGCACATGGTCCAAGTTTTCGTCACCTTCACCGCAGTAACATTCACTCGTCTCTTGCAGCTTCATGTCATACAGTCTCTTTCTAAAACTACCATGCCCCGTCAGGATCTGTGAGGTTTGGTAGTCCGGCTCGACCCAGGTTGCCCTGAGCCTTGCCGTCACATCCGGGAAGTATCAGTAGAGCTCGCGGCCCTTGGTCTCAGCGTCCCAGCGACGCTGCCAGTCCGCGACCGCACCCTTCCATGCCTCTGTCTTACCCTCGCGGAGTTTGGTGAATGGGCTTTCATAGCTCTATCAAAAGGCTTTTCACAATCTTCTGTATCTATGATACTTTTTTTACTAAAATTATATTTCTAAATTTCGGCCAAAAAAAAGTGTAATCTTTAAAGAGAAATATCTCCTAAACTAAACAAAACTATCACCCAGGAGTTCTACTCTTGCCTTTGTAATCATGGTAACTGTCGGTGTCTGCCCGAAAACAATCATGTCCAAATTATGGGTCCCATAACACACTGTGCCCTGCTAACACTGACAGAGCCGCGGTACTAGTGTACCTATAAGCCTTCGTCAGCAGAATCAGAGCTGGCCGTTTCGCTCTCAGCAAAGCGGTGCGGACCACGTATGTGGAGACACGCCGCCACCAGCATCCCGCCGCGTATGTCACTATAGGGGTAAAAATTCCCCTGTACAGGACCTTAAGGGCCCTGTTCCGCATGCCCCACGAAGTGGCAGTCATGCGTGACATTTTCCCCAGTCCCGACGACGCACGTTCGCCGATGCTACGTGCGTGTTCACTGAATGACAGACTCGCGTCGATACCACCCCCAGAACTTTGGTTGACCGCACACTTCTGACTGAGACCCCATTGAGACGTCGAGAATGATTTCGAGGCTGAGAAGCCCAGCCGATTCCGCTCACTCCATCCAGAGATGAGTCCCAGGGCGCGTGAGGCCGAAACCTCGATGCCGGCTCTTGAATTAGACTCAATGAGGATCGTAACATCATCAGCGTACGCCACCAGTTTTATTTCGTCCGGGAAAGGCAACCGAAGCAAGTCGTCCATCAGCAGGTTCCATAAATACGGACCCAGTACCGACCCCTGAGGACAGCCCATGGTAGCAGTCTTCGACACGACCCCCCCGCCGACAAAGAGCACGACGCGTCGGTTGCAGAAGTACGCCGCCAGCATCCGATAGACGTTTGGCGGGCATCCCGCACCCTTTGAAACGTCCAGAAAGACAGCCTGGACGTACCGTGCCGTGGTTCCGCCGACGGTGTCCAGAATATTATAAAGCGCTGTTAACATCGACTTACCCCGAGAAAACCCGTGCTGACTCGACGACACCGCCCGCTGGAGTGCGGGGGCGCACCGCAGCATGACCCGCTCTAAAACTTTCTCAAGCACTGGTAGCAACGTCACCGGACTCACGGTACTGTTATAATATTTTACTAATCTTTGACCAATATGAAGTAAACTGCTGACACGGCTTCAGTTGTTTACTTCATTTCCAAGTAATGACGCAAATACAAAGTTTCGTCAGCATTTCCGTTGGTATTAGACGACAGATCGGGTGATAACTTCGATGTGGACACATATTCCAAAATAAGTGTATTTTCTAAATCAGAATAAATTGCTATTTTCTTCTAGTTCAAACAAAAGTGTTCTTTTTTAAAAAGTCTCCATCATCCCGCCCCGTAACAGTGGTGTCAGAAGTGGGATGGTGTGGTAGACTTTCGCGTATCGAAATCTAAAACACGTGTCCACGTTGCCGTATCTCAACTAAAATCTACAAATTCCTACCACATTAAAAAGCAAAGCTGTGAACTTATTGAGTGTGTGTGCAAAAACTGTGAACTTCATCATAAAATCTAAAACTCTCTACGTTGATTGGAATCGGACAGTCCTGTCGAACTCCACTGTGTCGAACTCTCTGTATCCGCTGTATCAAACCGGACTATACCAAACTTCTTGTGGTTATTAGATCCTGGTACTATATCTGATTCGGTACGAATCAAAGTCGCCGCCATCAAGTCGCAACTGCTTGTTCCTGAAGACCTGAGAAAGGTCTACATCGTCTGAGCTCTTGATCCTCCGGTTCATCTGTCTTCAGTGCTCCGCTTCGTGCTACAAAGTTATGCTACCCCAGATCCTCATTTTATTGTGAGTAGAATACACCCGGACAGGTAGTCCGCCACGACTCGCTGGAGATAGAGTGGCACCCCGTGGTATCGGAGCGCCGACTCTATGCACTGATGCGGCAGCGAATTGAAGGCGTTGGCGATGTCAAGTGAAACAGCCACCGCCACGCCCCCCCGTGCCACCGCATCCGTGGCGAACTCTTGTACTACTTTAATGGCGTCCACTGTGGACCGCCTCGCCCTGAATCCAAATTGGCAATCCGACAGACTCGGACCCGTCCTCTCCAAATGCTAAATCATTCCTAGGCCTAGTCGGATACTACCGACCCTTCACTGATAATTTTTCACATATTACAAAACCCCTTACTAGTCTCTAAAAGAAAGATGTTAAATTCTCGTGGCTTACCGAACAACAATATCACAACGGCTCCAATACTTCAATATCCCGACTTCACGAACCCATTTCTACTTACTACAGACGCATCTAACTATGCTGTTTCTGCTATTCTATCCCAGGACGAGATAAATAAAGATCTTCCCATAGCTTACGCATCTAGAACCCTAAATAAGGCTGAGGGCAACTATTCTACAACTGAAAAAGAATGCCTTGCTTTTATTTTTGGTACAAAAGTTTTCCGTCCCTGTTTATTTGGCCGTAAATTCCAAATTGTAACCGATCACAAACCACTACAGTGGTTATTTAACTGCAAAGATCCTAGCTCCAGTTTAGTTCGTTGGCGCTTAAAACTTGAGGAGTTTGATTACGAGATTATATATAAAAAGGGTAAAGTTAACTGTAATGCAGATTCCTTATCTTGTAACCCGATACTCGCGATAGATCCCGAAAGCCCTTCTACATCCGAGACATACGAAAATTATCTAAAAATTTCTCAAAATCAAAATACCTCTTACGACACATTAATTGAGGAACATAATGAATCACTACTAAAAGCAAAGTGTAAAATGATCGCTTACCCTTCCGCAATCGACTTACTATGACTCAATTCCATATTGTTCCGAAATCATACAATTATCTAAAAATGATGATATGCCTGACATTAGAACCGTAGAACGAGAACTATATACGTTTCAAAGTACAGCTAACGAAAAACATACATTTACGCATTTATTCTT
Source organism: Trichoplusia ni (assembly GCF_003590095.1). Classification (NCBI taxonomy): domain Eukaryota; kingdom Metazoa; phylum Arthropoda; class Insecta; order Lepidoptera; family Noctuidae; genus Trichoplusia; species Trichoplusia ni. The sequence continues at coordinate 2,143,182 of NC_039497.1, forward strand.
ACGCGTGCATCATGACGATGAATACAATTATAAAGACATTTTTAATATGCTTAGAGATTATAGAGACATGATCACTACGTGGTATTCAGAAGAGAAAGAATTCGCCATTTCCGATTTTCAAGATCCCTTTATCCAAACTAATATTATAAATGCGAAAGTAACTCTGTCTGTCTGTCTGTCTGTCTTTCTGTCTGTCTGTCTGTCTTTTCTTCACGCCTAAACTACTGAACCGATTTGTGTGAAATTTGGTACAGACATAGTTTGAAACTTGAGAAAGGACATAGGATAGTTTTTATTACAAAAAATAAAAATAAAAAATAAAATTTATTACGGACATACTATATAATAGTGCCATCTATTGGTCAAATGTCGAGCTGTTCCTATGCTCCGTAGATAGATGGCGTTAATCGCGCAATGGTGTCATTACACGTGTTCGGTTCATGTTATTGTTTTAATTCATCGGAAAATCCATCAGAAAAATGTAAATAAACAGTAAAAAGGTGTAAAAAAATAATATTAATATAATAAAAGTTTTACTACAAAGAAAATGCTCTAACGGAGTATAGATAATTCTATTAGTACTACGCGCAATGGTGTCGATCGTTACACGAGTTCGGTTCATGTTGTTTTAATTCATCGGAAAAAAGTAAATAAATAGTAAAAAGGTATGAAAAAAATAATAAAATAACATATAAAAAATATAATACTACTTTTAGTACAAAGAAAATGCCCGAACGGAGTATAGATAAATAATCCGAGTTGTCACTATGGTCGATAGATGGCGTTGGGATCGAAATAGATCGCGCTATGGTTTCGTTACACGCATTTGGTTGGGTATCGGCCGAGCGCTTCGGTACCGTCGTGGTAAAATTGTATTGTCGGTTGTATGGTCGTTTATGTGGATTGGTCCTGTTTCGTAAATTCTAAATTGAGAACCTCCTCCTTTTTTTGCAGTGGGTTAAAAACTTTCTGCTCAAAGTAAATTTACGGACGAAGTCGCGGGCAAAACTACCCATGCTAAAAATGCGATAATAACTCTGTCTATCTGTCTTTCCGTCACGCCTAAACTACTGAACCGATTTGGATGAAATTTGGTTCAGACAGTTTGGAACTCGAGAAAGGACATAGGATAGTTTTTATCCCAAAAATCCTGCGGGAGCGGGAACTTCTCAAAAATCCCGCGAGATCGGGAACTATGTGAGTAAAACCAAAAATCTGCCGGAAGTCACTGTTCCACGCGAACGAAGTCGCGGGCAAAAGCTAGTAAAACTATATTTCACTAAAATTTACAATATTATTGGATTTCTATTTCATAACACCGGTGTCAAGATTCATATTTATCATAATAACATCATATTTCCAACTCCCGGCGAAGTTCCTCGTATTCTAAAAGATAACCACGACGCAGCTTCCGCCGGACACCCTGGTATCGCTCGAATGTATGAAAGGCTAAAGTCGTTATATTGGTGGAAAAACATGCGACAAGACATTGAAACATATGTAAAAAATTGCAAGTCTTGTCAAATCAACAAACCCTTACGCCATTCTAATAAAGCTCCAATGATTATTACGTCAACGGCCACTAGACCAAACGAAAAATTATTCTTAGACATTGTAGGTCCACTTCCAGAATCCAGAATCGATCAATACAAATTTATTCTAACCCTGCAAGATGACCTAACGAAATACTCTCACGCTTATCCTTGACAGACCTGCTCTGCTCAGGAAACCGCGCAGCGTCTAGTACATTTCATCTCTCATTTAGGAATACCGCGAACTATCGTAACAGATCAAGGCACCAACTTTTGCTCAGAAGAGTTCAAACAATTAGAGAAGCTCTTCGGAATTAAACATATATTTGCGTCCCCTTACCACCCTCAAACGTGCGGTGCACTAGAACGAAGTCATTCAACCCTTAAAACTTACGTTCTTATGTAAACGAAAACTCACACACTTGGGACTTATATTTAAATACGGCCATGTTAGCATACAACTCCAACGTGCATTCCACAACGGGTTTTGCTCCATTCGAACTTATATTTGGTCATAAACCATACAATCCGAAATCTATTGATAGTCTCGAAAATAATAATTATACAGATTATGTACGCGCTCTCAATCACCGATTATATTATAGTCGACAAAAAGCGCTGCAAAATATCCAACAATCCAAAGAACGATCTAAACATTACTATGACTCCCATTCACGTCCTATAACTTATAATGTCGGTGATATGGTATATATTCGGTGTCACCATAAACAAAACCAAGCGCTATCGCCAGTCTGGAAAGGCCCCTATAAAATAATTAAAATAAACGGAAACCACACGGTCACTTTACAAATTGAACGCAAGCATGTTCGTCATCATTATGACGAAATCAAGCCAGCCTTCTTATAACAATACGCAAGTAACATACTTTGTAAATCTATTTGTTTTCAGATATTCGATGTCTGCCTACGCGGACCAATTCATCACGCAAATCGTAAACAGTCCTGGCTTGTATTTCGATCAATTGTTAGACGTAAGATTTACCAACGACCATGGGAACGTTATCTAATATATAAAATTTCCGTGTCACGATGTTAGTTACCGTACTCCTCCGAAACGGTTCGACCGATTTTTATGAAATTTTGTATACATATTGGGTAGGTCTGAGAATAGAACAACATCTATTTTTCATACCCCTAAGTGATAAGGGTTGCTCACACAAATTTTTTTTTGGACGAAATTGTTTGTTTTTTTTTTTATGATGTGGCATTAAAAATACCTACAACTAGAAAAAAAAATCGGCAAAACAACGTTTGCTGGGTCAGCTAGTAACTTATATAAATCTTAGTCATATACAACCACACCTAGAAAATGTCGAAATTTTATTCAATCAAGTTTCCAAATATTGTGACTCTGCGGTTTCGTCCCAGGTAAGAAACGATTGTCTAAATTCACTGAATTCTTTAAAACTACAACACAACAATAACGTTCAGAAATTATCATCTATCTCGTATTTTTATACAACAACTTGAAGGCCTAGGCAATACGTATCTACGGACTTTAAACAATAAATAAATAAAGAATAATATTGAAAGTACATATGTCATTGAAATATAATGAGTGCCGTATTTATCTATGTGAGAAGGCTGTTCAATTTTATTTAACTGGTTTTCAAAATCATTAAGATGAGCGCTTGCTTTTAATAAGGAATCAAAGCTATTAAACTCATTTTGTTTTACAAGAGGAACTTGGAGTAATGATTTGTTCATCTTAAAATTGTTGCAACAGTCATCATTTTTTTTTTTTTTTATGTAGCCTGTTTTAGATCCCACTGCTGGGCAAAGGCCTCCCCCTTACTCTTGCACACTTCTCTATTTTGTGCAAGTTCCGGCCACGTGCGCCCCGCGTATTTGACTAGATCGTCACACCACCTTCGTCGCGGACGGCCTCGTTGCCGATGTCCTCCCTCCGGCGTCCAGTGTGTGACGATTTTTGCCCAACGGTCAGGCTGCATTCGCGCGACGTGACCAGCCCACTCCCACTTTAGCCTGGCTGTTTTTTCCCCGACATCTGTTACTTCTTCATTATTGTAGTATCTTAATTAGGAAATTTAGGTAATTAGTTTTGTCAAATATTACGTTAATCGTATTTTTCTATATCCTTCGATGTAATTAGTGGCTAAGTTTAAACATTGTGATGTCCATATCGAAGCCTCGTCGTAAATTTCTCATCACTTTCTCTCGTGATGATCAATGTAATCGGGGGGGGGGGGGGGGTTAATATTTTACTAATCTTTGACCAATATGAAGTAAACTGCTGACACGGCTTCAGTTGTTAAACGCAAATACAAAGATTCGTCAGCATTTCCGTTGGTATGAGACGATAGATCGGGTGATAACTTCGATGTGGACACATATTCCAAAATACGTGTATTTTTTAAATCAGAATAAATTGCTATTTTCTTCTAGTTCAAACAAAAGTGTTCTTTTTTAAAAAGTCTCCATCATCCCGCCCCGTAACAGTACGCTTTGCTTTGGGATCGGAGAGCTCCCTGTCATTACCTTTCGGCAGAACAACGAGCTTCCCATCCCTCCAAGTGTCCGGAAACGTGCCCTCTTCCACACACTTCCCAAGCACACTCGTCAGTTCTGGGCCGGCAAGTGTGCTTAACCATACAGGCCGTGATTCCATCGATCCCCGGGGCTGTGTAAGGGAGGCCCCTGACTATGCCCTCCACCACCTGAACTGATGGACGTCGCGCATCCTTACCCGTCAACCCCGCGATTAGGTTTGGAGGGGCACGGAATCTCCCACTGGCTGCACGGTAGACCAGGCCCCATGGGTCCTCATTGCCGGACTCGGCAAGCCTCCGGAAGAACTCCAGTTGCACCCTCTCCTCCTCCCTTCTTTACTTTCTGCGGATTTCACTGAATCTCTTGCGCAAATCCTCTTCCTGTAATCCTTTCACCCTCCTTGCCCTTTGCCATCCTTTCCTCGCCTTATTTTGACTTGCCATTCCTCTTGTTCCCAAGCACTCTTCAGCTGTACGAGTAATGATCTCTGTAAACTGCTTGCATACATCTGATGCAGGCCTCTCCCATTTGACGCTCCCCACTCGCTCGTGGATTTCAGCTTCAAAGCGTTCCCAATCCATCCCACGGTCACGAAACCTCCTCGGCGCCCCCGACGGCTCGGCCGCCGGAACGGGCTCATTATTTTCACCGCTACAAGCTTGAAATGTAAATAGCCGGTGGTCGCTGCTGCTGGCGTCGGCGTGGACCTCCCACTAGGACACACGTACGCGCCCCGACGAAAAGGTGACATCGATGTTTGACTCCCCGTTGGCGGAGCTGAAAGTTGCTGGTTGTCCCGCCGTGTTGTGTAGTTTAATGTTCCTCGCCAACAGGATGTCCTCCATGTGCTGCAGCCTTGCCGATACCTCCGGACCCCGCGACACGTAATTCCGCAGCTCACAGTGCCACATTGAAGAGTGCGCGTTGGTGTCAGCGCCCACCAAAACCGCACGACCCCTCAGCGCTTTGAGGACTGTCCCCAATTGCGCGAGGTGCACTTGGATGTCGTGCGAATACTGGGCCCCCCCAGGACACGTGGCATACGGCGCAGTGGTCCATCGACAGGTGCGGCAGCAGGCTGCACTGCACATCTAGTCGGGGCACGTATATGGCCGCCTTCGCGCCCGGGCCCGTCCACACGAGATAGTTGGCGCTGGCTTGCTGGACGTCATTGTATGGTTCCTGTATTAGGATGACATCCAGTTGCCATTCCCGTGCCAAAGCTGGCAGCTCTCGGGTGTCCACTGCCGACCCCTGCGCATTAATTTGTCCTATCTTGAGGGACCTATTCATAATTGATCATTTGGACGGCCCGGGCCTCTGCATGATGTCGGGCAGGGCACTCACGCGCATTGGTCCTGTGCGTTGCTGCGCCCCTTTGCTTCAGCTTCTTGCATGTGGCACAGCAACGCTCCTCGGCTTGGCACTCTCCAGATTTGTGGCCATCTTCGCCGCATTTGCCGCACGTCCATGCCTTTGCCCGACAGTACTTTTCTGGGTGCCCCATCTGCGAACATCTGTTGCAGCAGGTGACCCCAACGTGGTCCTCCACTTCTATAATGTCCCAGCTTATGGAAAGGGTTCCAAGGCTGAGAAGCGCCTTTCTTAGGCCTGGGGTCATCTCGCAGATCCAGGTGGACCTGTCTCCTTTCTTCCAGGTCCTCTGGTACAGTTTCCGTATGCTGCCCTCTATTTTTGTGGGGGTCCATGTCTCGCTCCCTTCTAAGTTCTGTTAAGCGAGCTTCTTCTTGAAGACCTCAGGTGTAGTGTCCTTGTCGAAGCCGGCCAGCGATATAAAAGGGAGGCGAGTCACCGGCGCCCCCGGCCTTAGCGTTGAAGGCAGTGTCTGGCGTATTCTCTCCGCCGCTGCGTCCGACGTGGTCTGCACCATCACCCCGGCGTTGCCGACTTTCCTGACCGCGCTTAGCTTAACGCCCAGCCTGGACAGGTCCATGGCCGAGCGCAGAACCTTGTAAGTCTCCTCCGCGGTTTTAATTACTGATTTCTGGTCTTCGGCCGGGTAGAAGGCCACAGTCGGTCCCGGGCACGGCGGGATGGGTATCGGCAGCGTCCGCTTGCCCAGTTTGAGCGCCGTAGCATAGCATACGGCGCCGTCGGCGGACTGCTCGGAGTGTGGCGCATCGGAGGCGGCGGGGCAGGTCCCTCGCAGCTCTTCTGCGTCGCCAGGCGCACGACGAGGTGCGTAATAATCGCGCTGAGCCTTTCTGTATTCATGCGATGGCCGCGATCTCGTCCTTGTTTAATTTCGACGACTTTGCCCGCACTGCTTCCATAATGCCTCTAGTATAGCTCGTTGCCAGCCCCGCCAGCCTGCTCGGGGTGGTGTCGTCTTCCAATTTCAGGGTCGGGAGATTCTGCTCTACCTTTTCCTTTTCTTGCCCATCCTCCACCTGTGCCCGTCGCGCTTGCACCCGTCTTCACACGGCCTCCTGCACTTCCTCCGGTGATGATAGTACTCTCTTTTCCGTCGTTTGTGTCTCTGCCGGAGGCTCGTCCCTCGAAGCAGGTCCTGCGCTGAAACGGCTTGGCAGAGTCCTTGCCAGTTGTCTTCTAGGAGCGAAGCCCGACTCACGGCGCAGGTCCTTTCTTTGCATCTCCTCCTCGAGTAGTTTCACGGTTGGATCCACGTCCTGCTCCATTGCTCCGTCCTTGTATTAATAACCTAGAGTAGGTAAGGGGGGGTACTTACTGGTGTTAGCCGATGGCAACACACAACACGCACACACAGATTAAAAACTAGGCGTCCAAATCGCAAGTGTCACTGTCACTATCACATCACCGAGCTGCCAACGTCAGTTGGCCGATGGGCGGGGGGGGGGGGGTCTATGACACGCACGCTTCGCCTACACTTGCGCCGTCCATCCGTCCTCGACCGTTGTCGAGCGCGAAGTAGATAGCGACAAACCCACCTCCACACACACTACCCTCCTGGGCATACGAACCGAATCTCGGAGACGCTACTCCGGTACTTGCCACTGGCTCTTTCCCTGGGTGCGGTTCCTGACTCCTACAAATTCTCTATTTCCGTCCCTTCTCAGTATCACTTCTCTCCATTCTGGGGCGTGTAACGAACAAACCACAGCTCTTCGCGCTCGAACAGTTCCTTTTTTATGTTTCCAGTTCCTTTCGCTTCTTAAGCCATTTATGAGCGAATGCGCTCAGCCTTCTAAAGCCTTCCTTGCTGGTCACCATCTCTTGATGGTAAACTGGTCCAACCTCTTTTCTGCACCAGTCATTGAGCATCTGCCTCCTCTCCTCTGCGTAAAGCTCGCAGTGCCACAGCACGTGATCCCTGGTCTCCTCCGGACTTCCACAGTAACATGTCGGCGTGGCACATAGTGACGTCGCGTCGAGTCTTTTACGGAAACAACCATATCCGTTCAAAAGTTGCGACGTGACGTAATCTGGTTCCACCCAGCCGCAAGACAGTCGCACTGACTGACACGTCCGGAAGGAAGTTGTAAAGCTCCCTCCCGTTCGTGCTGGAGTCCCATCGCTCCTGTCATTAGGAAACGACCTCCGCTCTCACCTTGCGTTTCAGCTCGTCGCGCTCCTTTCTTCCCAACCGGAAACCCTCCTGCTCGATTCGTCCTGCACGCGTTACCTCTAGGTCAGCTGGAAGCACCCCCGCAAGGACGGGTTGTGCCGCCGTGCTAACCAACCTATAGGCCTTCGTCAGCAACACCAGTGCCGGGCGCTGCGTGCGCAATAATGCGCTACGTACAGCATAATGGGTCGAGCGTCGCCACCATACGGCAGCAGCATAGGTCAGCGTTGCCACATAAGTTCCTGAAAACAGGACTCGTAGGGCGCGGTATCGGATGCCCCAGGTCGATGCCGATACTCTCAACACCTTTCCGAAGCAGTTCACGGCCTTTTGGCCGGTAAAATTAGCATGCTGCACGTAGGAGCTAGCATCGTCAGTGATGACCTCTAAGAGTCTGGTGTGCGTGACATGCGCGATCGAAGCACCCTCCATACGTACTGTCGGGGGACGTTTAAACTCACCCTTCATGGTAAAGGTCTGAGACTTAGCCGGTGAAAAGCTAAGGCGGTTCCGCCTTCCCCAAGCGGAAACCGCGTCCAGGGCCGACTGAGAATTTCTCTCAATTGCTGCCCGTGATGGGGCTTCAACAATGATCGTGATGTCGTCAGCGTATGCTACCATACTGACGCCTACTGGCATCGGTAGTCTGAGGATGTCATCCAGCAGGAGGTTCCGTATATTAGTCAAGGATGTCCCTGCCTGTATGGAGGACAAAACTTTTTTGACAGCTTTTACCGTCAAAACATTAAGGGCGAACTAAAGGTTACCGAAGACGATTTTATTAAAAATACTCGCGTAATTCGTCGGCGTATGGTTAATCACGGCCGTAAATGGATAGGCATAGAAATTGATTCCGCGATACGGCATGTTGCCGTCGTAGCCACCAAGGAGAAATTGTTTATAGACTGGGCTCCTTGTCGTTTTGTAGACGTTTTAGAATTGGTGCGTTGCAATCACTGTCAGGAATACGGGCACGTCAGGAAGTATTGCACAAATAAAACTCCCACCTGCGCCAACTGTGCTGGAGCGCATGAGACGACGGACTGCCTTGAGAAGGATAAGCCTGAATTTAAACCTGTTTGTGTAGCGTGCAAACGTTACAAGAAACCGTGTGACCATCGTACCGGGTCTCAGGATTGTCCGACTTATAAAAACAAACTCGAACAGCTGATTCTAAGTACCAATTATTAAAATCATGGATAGGCTTATTATAGGGCAGTTAAATCTCCATAACGATAGGGTTGCGACGTCGGAACTAGAACAACTTATAGTAGACCATAGACTAAACGTTATCTTAATACAAGAACAATATCAAAATGCTAGTTTGCGTAATAAAGTCGTGCAGCTGAATAGCAAGGCACGAGCCGGAATTTACGTTTCGCGTAAAAGTAACCTCACGGTAACTTCGACGCAAGATCTTATGACGTCACACTGTGCCGTAGCGGAGGTCTCAACTGCGTCTTTTAAAATCTACGTTGTGAGCTGTTATTTTCAATACTCTGACCCTGTTGCTCCTCACATACACCATCTTCGCCATGTCTTGCGGTCGCTTGCCGGCTGTAAGATTATTATAGGCGCAGACGTTAATGCGTCGTCATCGTTATGGTATGGCAAAGTTAGGGCTACCGATACTGATCGACGATGTGCTGTCGAGGATTTCTTCGCTGAAATGAATTAATCAATTCACAACACCCCTGAAGCACCACCTACTTTTTGCAGCCAAATGGGCGAATCTTCTATTGACGTCACACTTTCAAGTGCAGACGTCCGCTTAGATAAGTGGCGTGTCCTTCCAGACGCGTCTTGTAGTGACCACCGCCTGATTGTGTACGAATTTGCGTCAGGCGTGGCGCGAGGTTCTCATGGTAATTTCGTCAACGGTGACTATAGATATAAAACAAAGAATGCTGATTGGGACTTCTTTCGTACCTGTTTTGCATGTCATGCCAAAGACTTCACTCGTAACGGCCTGTCAGCGGAAGAGAGTGCTGAGATTCTGTCAGCAACTTTCACTTACTGTGCTGATGTAGCCATTGGTCGCGGATCTATGACCAATATACGCAGATGTGACTGGTGGAGCGGCTACCTCACTGAACAACGCAAACTGTACCGAAAGTCGCGTAAAACACTTAATGTTCTTAAGAAACGTCAAATAACCGGACATGTGTTTATTGCTGCTTTGAGTTCCTTTCGAATCGCACGGTCGCGTTATAGAGCTGCCATTGAAAAATCTAAGGGTAATTTATTACGTAAAGTTGTCGAAAAACTGGATAAGGAGGGCCCGTGGTCTCCTTTATACCACGAGTTCAAGGCTAATAGATCATTAAACCTCGCATTTATACATAACATCAAAATTAATAACATACACACCGTTGGGATCGAGGAGACCACGGAAGCACTTCTAAACGCTCTTATACCGGATGACCACCAAAACACCGACGACGATTATCACCAGCAAATAAGAGCATTCGCTACCGATGTTCCTACATCTCCAATGTCAGACCTTCCATCTGCTGCCGAGTTTATCACTGTTGTTGGATCACTGTCTCTTAATAAAGCCTCTGGAGAAGACAAAATCTCTAACAGAGTGATAAAGGAGGCATGGAAGGTATCGGGCGATTGTATCTTAACGGTATTCAACAAATGTATTGCTGAAGGCGTTTTCCCTCGTGTATGGCGTCAGGGCTTTATTAGAATTATCCCGAAAAGTGGCGATAAGGCGACGGACGACCCTAAATCTTATCGACCTATTACCCTGCTACCATCTTTGGGTAAATTACTGGAGCGCCTTATTGTCCCACGATTACTGCCGGACGGACCAAAATTCCACAAAAATCAATTCGGATTTACAATAGGGAAATCAACTGTAGACGCGGCAATCTCGGTTAGGAGACTGGTGCATTTGTCAGACGAGAACTACGTCTTGGGTGTTTTCTTGGATATCTCCGGTGCCTTCGACAACGCATGGTGGCCAATGATACTACTTAAATTAAAATCACGCGGTTGCTGTAGTAACATCTATCGACTAATTTATTCCTATTTTTTACATGGATCAGCCAAACTTAAACTTGGTCATCATTCTGTGTCGAAGGCATTGACCTTGGGATGTCTTCAAGGATCGGTGTTAGGCCCTTACCTATGGAATTTAGGATTCGATGACTTTCTCGCGATTCCTTTACCTCACGGCTGCCCACTTACGGGTTACGCGGATGACGGCCTACTGCTCATTAAATCGAATACCCGAGCCGGGCTCGAAAATTTAGCTAATACAAGTTTGTGTCTAATATCTAATTGGGGAAAACGAAACCGCCTGACTTTTGCACCACACAAAACGTTTTAATTGCTTCTCAAAGGGAATCTAAAATCGTCTCCCAGCATTAAATTTAATGGAATCTCAGTTAATGTTATCTCGGTCTTGTTTTAGAGAGAAACTTTACATTTATTGAGCACATAAAATTAATCGGAGAAAAAGCAAAAAATAACTTTTATGCCTTGTCAAGGATTTCCACGTCAACTTGGGGACTTTCATTTAACACCTTGAAGATCATCTACGCAGCAACATACCTGGGATGTATTTGTTACGGGTCGCCGGTGTGGGCCGATAGGGCCACAATAGGCGCTGCAAGACGTAAACTGCTTCAAAGCCAACGGTTGGCGTTGATATTCTTGTGTAAGGCCTATCGCACTGTAAGTAATGAAGCTCTGCCCGTCCTAGCAGGCGTTTTACCGGTTGATCTCGAAATGCAACGACGCGCGGCTATATATTATTCCACTAGAGAATTTTTGAAAAACGACTTCTTGCTGTATCGTGAGCGTAGAAAGATAGATAGATTATTTAAAACGCGAACGGACGTCTCCGAGGAACTGATGGTGGAATGGCAGGTTAGATGGGAAACGTCTATTAAGGGCCGTCACCTCTACCAGTTTTTTCCGTCCGTTCATGAGCGGCTGGAGAGGACTTGGATGGAGATTGATCATTGTGTAGCCCAGGTCCTTACAGGTCATGGTAACTTTAAAAGCAAATTATTTTCATTTAAACTTGTCGTTTCACCATTATGTCAGTGTTCAACAGCAAACAGTGAATACGAGCAAACTGCACATCATATTCTGTGGGAGTGTGGTCTATGGCAGCACGAACGTAACATCTTATTAGATAGTTTGCAGCCGACATCTGGTGTTGTTTACTATGAGGACCTCGTTGCAACCAGAGCAAATTTTCGTGCTTTCAGACGTTTTTGTCATACCTATTATTGGAATCAAAATAACTAACATTAAATTATAATTTATATCCATGGTGCCTGATAACTGTGCCTAACTCAGTTGTCAATATCTTTTCTTTGCTACATTTAGCTATATTTCTTCCTTTGCCTCCCTTGCTTGCTATGGAGGGAAGTGGAATATTTTTTTTCTTACTCCTCCTTTTTACTATTTCTGATTAATTTCGTAGCGGGTTCCAAGGCAGTTAATTGTTCCCCCTGGGACACACCGAACTTAAGTGTTTCGGTGGTTTTCGTTGGTTTCATTGTAGATCCTGGCTTACAGGAGTTGCAATGACGGGCATGTGTGGCGGGCTAGTCCCATAAAAAAAAGGAGGTTCCAGAGCGTCGGGCCTAGTACAGATCCCTGGGGGCATCCCATAGTGGAAATCTTCCACACCGCCTGGCCGCCCATGAACATTGAAGTACGTCTGTTGGTAAAGTAACTTACCAGAATTTTGTAAATATTTGGCGGGCATCCGCCTTGCTTAGCCTTGACCAGAATCATGGGCCACCACGCGTTGTCGAAGGCCCCCGAGATATCTGACAATACTAACTGAACATAATTCTCCGCGGTGCTCGTAACTCGGTCCAGTATCGCGTTAAGCGCCGTGACTGTAGATTTCCCACGCGAAAAACCATGCTGTGCTGATGAGATGTTCCTATACAAGCAAGGAGCGCACGATATAATTATGCGTTTAAGAATCTTCCCCAAAATTGGCAACAGCGCACATAAAAAATCTTTGGAGGCATTAGACAGAACATTAAAAGATATAAGCAGCAATCATAACCTATTTGGTGGTGCAATGATTTTATTAGCAGAAGATTTTCGTCAAACATTGCCAGTGATTCCACGATCAACACCAGCTGATGAAATCAATGCATGTCTAAAGTCCTCCAATTTGTGGAAATATGTCAAAGTACTTCATTTAAGCAAGAATAAGCGTGTCGAGTTACAAAATGACCAATTTGGAAACATTTTCTCTAAACAACTCATTGACATTGGTAATGGCAAATTTCCTATAGACATGTTGACTGGCTGCATTAACATTCCTCAAAGTTTTTGTCAGCTAACTCGATCAAAAGATGAACTTATTCAGAAGGTGTTTCCAGATGTTTCTCAAAATTACAGAAACCATGATTGGTTGAGCGAACGACCTATATTGGCTGCAAAAACATAGATGTAAATGAATTAAATTTAAAAATACAAGAACAAATTACAGGCGAATCGAGGATATATAAATCAGTTATTTCGGCTACTAACCAAGATGATGTAGTGAACTATCCACCAGAATTTTTAAACTCGCTGGATTTGCCAGGATTGCCACCTCACAATCTTCAACTAAAGGTTGGATCGGTAGTTATAATGTTGCGAAAAATCAACCAACCGCGACTTTGCAACGGCACACGGTTAGCGATAAAAAAAATTACTAAACAACGTGATAGAAGCAACTATACTGAAAGGAAAGTATAAAGGAGAAGACGTACTCATACCGCGCATCCCTATGATTCCGAATGATGTGCCGTTTGACTTTATACGACTACAGTTTCCAGTTCGGTTTGCTTTTACTATGACCATTAACAAGTCCCAGGGGCAATCATTAAGTGTTTGTGGTATTCATCTGGAACACCCATGTTTCTCTCATGGTCAATTGTATGTTACCTGTTCCCGTGTTGGAAAACCATCAGATTTGTTTGTCTGTGCTCCAGATAATCAAACAAAAAAAATCGTATATCACAAAGCACTACAATGAAAATAAAACTGATTTTTGTTTGATTGATTAAGATTCATTTGATTAACAATAAAGAGATTACTTATTTTAAAATGCTTATATATGTTTTATTTAATTATATTTCTTATTCACAACGCCCTATCACCAGGGTGACGGATCTGTTCAGGTGAATTTTTTGCCCCGACTATAAAATATGTAGGAACAAAAAAATTACACATTACAAATCATTTTGACAGGCTATATTTGGCAGTACGAAGTCTGCCGGGTGAGCTAGTCTTCTAATCTAATATATAAAATTCCCGTGTCACGATGTTAGTTACCGTACTCCTCCGAACCGGTTCGAACGATTTTTATGTAATTTTGTATACATATTGGGTAGGTCTGAGAATAGAACAACATCTATTTTTCATACCCCTAAGTTATCGCTTACACAAAAAATATATATTTTGTTTGTTTTTATTTTTTTATAATGTGCCATTAAAAAATACATACAACTAGAAATAATTTATTAGGCAACACAATGTTTGCTGGGTGTCAGCTAGTCTAATATATAAAATTCCCGTGTCACGATGTTAGTTACCGTACTCCTCCGAAACGGTTCGACCGATTCTTATAAAATTTTGTATACATATTGGGTAGGACTGAGAATAGAACAACATCTATTTTTCATACCCCTAAGTGACAAGGGTTGCCCACACTAAAAAAATATTTTATTTTTTGGACGATTTTTTTTGTTTTTACATTTTTATAATGTGGCATTAAAAATACATACATCTAGAAAAAATATATTCGGCAAAACAACGTTTGCTGGGTCAGATAGTATATACATAAATATGAATCGCTAAATGTGTTGGTAAGTGCATAACTCAATAAGGCCTGGACCAATTTGCCCAATTCTTTTTTTATGTTTGTTGATGTTCAGGGTTGGTTGTAACGGTGAGAAAAATGCACTGGAAACGGGACCTCAGTATTCACACGGGTGAAACCACGGGGCACCACTAATATTTTAATAAAGATAATATCTATCACATCCTGTGGTTCATAAACACCACCACACAAGAGTAAGAACAAAATCTTTACCTTCATTTGGTTCATCCTAATTTTGGTAGATCTTTTACGAGCACTTTTTTAAATTCTCCAGTTTTCAAGGCCGCATACTGGCTAGGAAGGGCCCAGGCGACTCCACGCATAGAATCCGCACCGACGAGAACATCGATAGGATTTTTGGACCTGTCAATCAAACAGCTTTTTGCAACAGTATAAACAGAATTGCAGTCGGAGGCATGCGCAAAGAGATAATAATTTATCATATAGAAGCACTTAATTTCATTTGATTTATTTCAATTGAAAGACTACCGTGCTGATATTTCTAAGTGTACAATACGTAGGTACATAGGTTTTGTAGTGTTTCAATTTACGTTTCTAGTTTTAAGTACCTACCTAATCATTGCTTTTTTAAATACCTTATCATTGAATTTTTATCTTGTTTCAGTCTTTTCAGTTGATTTTTAATTGTAGTTATCCATGCAGGCGGGTCTTTTGTTTTTAAATTATTTATAATGATTATTACAACATCAACTATTATTATTGTTTGAAAAAGAACAAATATCAAGTTTTGTTTACAGACCTATAAGTGCTTTTTATTGATTGTTTGATAAATAGGTAACACAAATCTTTAGCAGGCTGTTGTGTGGTTAGATCTGTTATGATTAAAGAATTTACGTTTTCCCCGCCGATGAACACTTAATCATACTAAATCCTTCATAATAGTTGATATTAATCGCTTTTAAACACGAATTTACATATAAATCACTACAGAAATAACACTCAAACTCAAATGTAAACAAACAATTATTACCGTCAAACAAGACAACTTTGCCAATCAAGGTATCTAGTAATGCATAGAGGTTCCCACAATAAAGTACAAACATCAGTATTTTAATGCATTATGTGGGGATCAGTTACAATGCACATTATTTTTATATATTCAGTTCGCATTAAGACATACATTAGTTTCATGTGTTTGGATCATGTTAAATGGTGGGTTGCGAGAACGGACCACCAGCCTGGACAGTTGAATGTATTAGATTTTAAGTAGAATTAAGTTAGTCTTAGCTGATCAGTGTTCGGGAATAAACGTTCTTTAATCAAAACTTGTATTTTTAAAACGTCCTCCGGCGTACATAGAATTTGACTGGCGCAGCCGGTAGGATTTCCGCGTAGTTTTTCACTAAAAATCAGTGAGAATTCAACGTTCGTTTAACGAATTAAACGGAAATTCGCGAACCAAATAAATTAGTCGAAGGTACATCGGAAGGCGAGGCGGCACGAGACAGCGGGACTCATCGGAGAGACATGGGCAGTCTGTGAGTAGACCCAAATAGCTATTCCTTTCTATCCCTATCTTATTCCAAATAGAGTTAAGTGTCTAGATATCGCGATAGATTATTTCAAAACATAGAAAAAATCTATTAGATTTCTAAAGACAGTTAGAAATAAGTTATTAATTTAGTATAAATTCGTTTAAAATCTTGACTAAAGTTAGATCTTAATTGTTTATTAATATATAAATATGGAAAATATTGCTAAGATTCCCAAGGAAATTGCTAGCGTCATCCCCAAATTCGACGGTGACGAAAAGCTACTAAATTTGTTCATTAGGAAATGTGAATATGTTATTAATTGCTGTAGGATAAGAGGGAACACCGATCAAGACCTGTACGTGTTTCATGTAATTACTTCTAAGCTAGTAGGTAGAGCGGCAGCTTTGATAAGTGAACGACAAGACTTAGAGAGCTGGCCCGTACTAAAAAGGGCATTGGAGCAACATTTTGGTGATCCTAGATCCGAGGAATGTATCGCAATTGAACTAGAGACCTTAAAAATAAATAATGGCGAATCTTATCTAGATATTTGTAATCGAATACAACATGTAAGAAGTACGTTGATTGCTAAAGTTAATTTAATAGAAGATGTGAATCTCCGAAATAGCAAGGTGATTATATACGACAACATGTCAATGAACGTATTTCTTTACAATCTCACTGAAGACTTATTAAGGATTGTAAGACTAAAAGGTTGTAGTACACTAGAGGAGGCTTTAAGTATCGTCTTGGAGGAAGTTAATTTCTTATATCAATATAATACAAGGAATAAAATGACAAAAATGCCTAATAATCTTCAGATGAGACCACAAACATCATTTCCTACTAATATACCACAGCCCCAATTTAAATATGGAATCAGCCAAAGTCTGCAACCTCAAATGCAGACACAGCAGCATGCAACATTTAAACCACAACTAACTCCGACCCCCCAAATAGGTTTTAAGCCCAATAACCCTCCGCAACAATTCGGATATCGCCCTCAACTCAACCAAAATGCTCAACAATTCGGATATCGCCCTCAATTCAATCAAAATGCTCAACAATTCGGATACCGACCGCAATTAAACCAAAACCCGCAACAATTTGGATACCGACCCAATTTAAATCATAATCAATTCGGATATCGTCCGCAAAATCTACAACAAAAAATATCTACGGATGTAAGCATGCGTACCGCCCCACAACCTAAACCTCAAGGTTTTAAAATAAATGAGCTCTTTAATATGAACGAAAATGAATCGGAATCAGAAAACTATGAGCCTGAAAACTCATACTTTAACGAGGAAGAAAGCCCCGAAAATTATGAAGAATATTGTGAGGTTAATAACTTAGAGGAAAATCATAGCATTGAAAATTTTCATATTACTGTTCGCGATCAGAACCAGAGGTAATACAATTAAATTATAATCCTAAATTAAATTTACCTCACATTATAATACCGGAAATTGACTCTAAATTTATGATAGATACTGGAAGTAGTAGATCCTTTATTAGCCCAGCTAAAGCCGATAAATATTTTGCTAATTGCACTTATTATGAACCATTTGAAGTACATAGTACCCACGCGTCTAGTAGACACGATGAGGTAATGATAATCCCTTTATTTCCCATATTTAATTCGGAACAAACACACAAATTCTATAAATATGATGTAGATGGAAAATGTGACGGATTAATTGGTAGCGATTTATTGAAAAAATTAGGATCTATGATAGACATGGAAAATAATATATTATACACAAAAAATACGCAAATTCCTATGATCTATAACGTACCTACGGAATTAATAATACCACCTAGATGTGAACAACGCGTAAGGGTCCCAACTAACTTAAATAATGGCGACGCTATATTAAATTATGTATCTTTTTGCAACGGTGTTAGAATGCCTAGCGCTTTAGTAAACTGTATAGACGGTATTGCAACCACGGTTATTCAGAACACCTTGGATAAAGAAGTATCAATCGTAATTACTAAACCCTTTAAAGTAACAAAATATAATAGCGAAAAAATAGTTCTTAATACAATAAATAATGACTTAGAGATAGATCAAATATTAACGGAAAATTTAAGTAAACTAAGATTAGATCACATGAATAACGAAGAACGAACGAAAATACAAAACTTATGTAAAGAATATAAAGATATATTCTATTCGGAAAAAATACCGTTAAGTTTTTCAAACGAAGTTAAACATCACATCCGGACTGTAAATGAAGATCCCATTTTTATTAGGCCTTATAGACAACCACATGTAATAAATGAAGAAATTAATAGGCAAGTAGATAAGATGCTTAAAGATAATATTATCAAAGAGTCACACTCTCCATGGAGTGCCCCTGTACACCTAGTACCAAAAAAACTGGATGCCACAAACGAAAGAAAATATAGGTTAGTAATAGACTTCCGAAAACTTAATGAGATAACAATAGACGACAAATATCCCCTGCCAAACATTAATGACTTATTTGATAAGCTAGGGAAGAGTTGTTATTTCTCAACCCTAGATTTAGCAAGTGGCTATCATCAATTGGAAATGGCAGAAGAAGATAAACAGAAAACTGCGTTTAGTACCCAAGCAGGTCATTATGAATTTACTAGGATGCCGTTCGGATTAAAGACCGCACCGGCGACATTCCAACGCGCGATGGACAACGTATTACGCGGACTACAGGGTATACATTGTTTGGTCTACTTGGATGATATAATCTATATATATAAAAATGAAACCCGTTTCGCGTTGTCATGGCATCACGTGTGAACGGCTGAACCGATTTCGATAATTCTTTTTTTTAAATGTTTGTGGAAGTCCAAGGATGGTTCTTACGGAAAAAAATATTAAGAAAATCTCTCAGAAATATTGAAAAGTATACATTTAATTTTGCATATTTTAAAAAACGCGCGTTACGAATGTCATTTTTTTTTTTTACAAATGTCAACGTCATTCACAGCCATAGACTATATTAAAAGAGCATCGTTTGTTCGGAAACGTGGTTACTTAATTAAATTCTATTGCACTATTTTATATTTTTTTGAAAATAATACAAATAGTAAACCTATACAAATTTCACAGATCCTATTTAGTAATCTGTGGTAGTATCTGTTTCCCTAACTTGACATTGGCGTCATTGGCGAATGGCTGAACAGCCAAGCCAGTTAAAAAAAAAAACTGTGGTAATCTGTGGCATCACATCCATAACCGCTTTCTAAGTTTTTGATAAAGTTTGTTTTGTTATAAAGACTAAGAAGTTTTTTGTTTGTTAATTACGGTAAGTTGACAGCTTCATATCGATTTTTGGTAACTTTTGGTGACTACATAATATTACAATTTGGTTATACAGAAAATATATGAGAGCTTTTTATTTTCAGTTTTTAACAATGCCACCAACTAGACGTACAAATTTAGGCCGCAGAACTCAAAATACGGCAAGTCAAAGAAATCTACGAGCAAATCAAACTGATGAGCAACGCGAAGCGCGAAATGAACTTCAACGGAATCGAAATCAACATAGAAATGTTGTGTTTAATCCCCACAGAGCTGCATTCAGTTATAATAGGATATGCGAAATTTGTATAGGTTTACTATTTGTATTATTTTCAAAAAATTATAAAATGTGAAAGTTGAAACTGAACGATTGACATTTATCAGGTTGAACCAGGCAAAACTCCGTTCCGAGGAATACATTCATCTTCGGGATGCCATTACTGCTGATGGAAATGCACAGAATGTTGGCAGAACAACTATTCTCTAAACACTATTATGAAAATATATATTTTGTTTTGTATTTAATAAAATTAGGTCCTTTTCAGATATGGCGAGACCAGGGAAATAGGGATTAATTTATACATGGAGGATATTATAGATTCCAGTTTAAATTGAATAGGTACTCATACCTAAGATAGGTCAACTATACAAAATAAAGTAGTGCATCAAAGCTACGCTAAGGCGGTACGAAGTTCGCCGGGTCAGCTAGTAGTATATAGTTCTAGCCTTCAAGAACACATAGAAAAATTAAGAATAATATTTGATAGATTACGTAAAACCAACCTTAAAGTCCAATTATATCTAATTGGACTATTGGATTTATATCTGATTGGACTTTACGTATGAATTCTGACTTATTAGTCAGAATTCATACGTAAAGAAGTATTGTATGTAGGCCATACAATCACGCCCGAGGGTTTAAAACCAAATAACGATAAAATTAAAGTCATATTAAACTATCCATTACCCCGGACTACAACCGAAATTAAAAGCTTTTTAGGCCTTATAGGATATTATAGACGATTTATTAAAGACTTCGCGAAAATCACGCAACCAATGACAGCACGTTTAAAAAAGAAATGCCAATAAGCCACTAAGCGACTAAGCGTATGCCACTAAGCGACGAAAAATATATAGAAGCATTCGAAAAGTGTAAGGAATTAATTACTAATTCTCCTATTTTACAATATCCCGATCATGATAAACCTTTTATACTAACGACGGAGGCATCGGAGTTCGCACTGGGAGCAGTACTATCGCAAGGCTCCTTAGGAAACGATAAACCTATTGCATACGCGAGTAGAACACTCAATGACGCAGAGACCCGATATAGTGTCACAGAAAAGGAATTACTAGCTATCGTTTGGGCTGTTAAACATTTTCGCCCTTACCTATATGGCAAAAGGTTTATAATAGTCACGGATCATAAGCCTTTAGCATGGCTTAATTCTCTTAAGGAAACAAATAGTAAGCTTACACGTTGGCGCTTAAGATTATCCGAATATAACTTCGATATAGTACACAA
The DNA here is from genome assembly GCF_003590095.1 of Trichoplusia ni. Lineage (NCBI taxonomy): Eukaryota > Metazoa > Arthropoda > Insecta > Lepidoptera > Noctuidae > Trichoplusia > Trichoplusia ni. Next base: position 2,163,979 of record NC_039497.1, read on the forward strand.
AAGTGGTAAGCTTAATTGTAACGCAGACGCGCTATCGCGAATTAAAGTGAACGCTTTGGATGATGATCAAATGTCAACGCGGGCTACTGTAGATAAAAATGAAAATTTAAATAAATACGTCCAGCAATTAACGGAAGATATAGAAAACCTAAATCAACAAGAGCAAATAATTAATTTAGATTCGGATTCCAGCTCAAATAAGAGTATAAATAGAAGACCTAAGTCTCCATACTCTATACGTAGTTCTAGTTCAACTTTAACAGCTTCAGAAAAATGTACGAAATCCGAAACAATTCATTCAGCGCAGGATACCGAGTCCAATGGTATACCAATTCTACAGGAAGCCATAGATACAAAACCCAATCAAATATTAGTTTATTCATGGTCGTTTGATAAGTTAGCAGTTAAATCATTGTCGCGAGATAAACAGCGCATTTTAGAGGTCCATATGCCATTAAATCGGCCTGATTTAGTTAAGGAATTTTTAAAAGGTTATATAAAAAATAAAACCAAATATTTTATATACTTTGAAAACGAGGAACATAGGAAACAGTTTATAGAAGCAGTAATCTTCTTATTTAAGAAAGAATTAGTACAATTCTTTGAGTGTACAAAACGGGTAGTATTTGTAGACGATGAGAACACACAAAGAGAAATCGTAGAAAAATATCACGTAGGTAAAACATGTCATAGAGGTATTAAAGAGACGATTATGCACATTAAACGAAACTATTTCTGGCACAATATGCATCAAACAATATCTAGCATTATAAATTCATGCGAAGCATGTAAAAAAATGAAATACGACAGAAATCCGATAAAACCGAAACTCATATTAACACAAACGCAAAATAAACCATTAGAGGAAATTTTTATTGATTTATTTACCATAGAAGGTCACTATTATTTAACAGTAATAGATGCATTTAGTAAAATAGGCCAAGCGCTCGAAATACCTAATAGATCAACCCCGGAAGTAGTCAGGGCATTAATCAAATATTTCTCTTTTTACGGGATACCATCCAAAATTAGTGCCGATGCCGGATCTGAGTTTAATAACACTCTTATGAAAGAACTGATGGCATTCTATAAAATAGATTTACACATTGGTACCCCTAATAACCCGAATTCGATGGGACTCATTGAAAGGTTTCACTCTACGATAATAGAGATGTATAGGTTAGCCAAATATGAACATAAATATACGGATGCGGCCTCCGTAATGACTTACGCCATCATGGCCTATAATCACTCTATACACTCAACAACTGGTATGACCCCTTTCGAAGTACTATTAGGGCACACAGACTCTAGGCATGCATTTGATAACGACTTTAATAAACAATATGTTCAACAATTAATTAAAGAACACGCACAACGCACGAAATACTTATATAACTACTTATCGGAACAGGCAGTTAAAGAAAAGGAAAAGAACATTAATAGGAAAGGTGGCGAATCGGAAATTAAAATATTACCGGGAGATACAATTTTCACGAAGGACATTAATAAGCGAAGTAGCAAGGATAAACCGCGCTACATAGAAGCCGTAGTAACAGACGAAATGTGTAGGAATATAGTCCCCATTAAAATAAAAAATAGGGATACTAAAACTCCATTAAAAAATATTAAACGCCCTTCGCAGGCTCATCCCATTCGCCCTGGCACTAACAACGATGACGGGACTCCAGGCCTTTCAACTTCAGCCAATACAAAATAATCCGGGAATCCTGCCCGTGAAAAATGGGATTGCTGTCATCAGCGACGACAAATGGACTATCGTAAAGATATTAGACTTCAAACCTATCGTAGAGCATTTAGAAGATAACATTTTACGGTATTCCGAATTAGATAAATTAGTTAATCATTTTGATAAGGAATTTACATATAACTTTATAAATATAGCAACTCAAACTGAGTACTTAAAGAATTTAACATTAGAAAAGTTTAAACAAGTAACCCCCTCCATTAGAATTAAACGAGGAATTCTGAACCCCTTAGGTTCAATAATTAAAATAATTACCGGAAATCTCGATAACGAAGATGCCATTAAATATGATAAAGTAATAAGTGAAATAAAATCGAAACAGATTAACGATTATAAACGACTAACTTTGATCACTAAAATGGTGCAAACGTTAGCAAATTCCACATTTAAGATAAATAATAACCTCATTCAAATTAGTTCAGATATTAGTAATTTTACAAATAATTTAAATAACATTTCTAAACAACACTTACCACTTATTGATTAATAACTTTAGAACAATACATACTAAATTTAATGAGATTGAAACTAGTTTAGTATTAAGTAGATTAGGAATTTTACACCAATCTGTAATAGAGACAGATAGATTATTACCATTATTACTAGATATAAATAAAATTGAAAGGTTAGTATACTTCCCTAGTTTAGAGAATTTAGTTAAGATAGAGCGAACTATTACATTAAAGGAAATCAAATCACTTATCTTTTAGAAATACCGTTAGTTAAGAAAGACACTTATATCTATTATAAACTTTATACCCTACCTATATTACACCAAAACCACACCTTTGTCATTTTACCTAAATATCCTTACCTATTAGCGAAAGGGTTGAAGATCAGATTGCTTACCAGTCCGTGTCAGGAGATCGACGAGAATAGTATCTATGCATTGAAGATAACACACCTTATTCGGTGGAAGATACTTGCATCACAGAGTTAATAACGTATAGAGACAACATAACATCGTGTGAACAACTTTCTATACAGATAGAAAACGTTAAGGCTATACCAATACAACTAAACAGATGGATTATCTACAGCAAACAGGAAACTTTACTTACAAGACAGTGCGGTGGTGAAATGTTTCATCAAAAGATTCAAGGCACCTATATACTTACCTTAGATGATACGTGTGAAATAAGGATACAGAACATTTAACTTAAACAACATCAAATGACTAGAGAGAACGTCGTCTATTCCAAGTTACCAATAATCAACTTACCGACGGTAACTTTACCAGAATTACCACACGTAAAACCCACAAACCTGGAAGGAGTGGACTTGACAGATTTGAAGTTATTATCGTTTATTCTGAAGAAAAGTGTAAATAGTGAAATTAGTGAAAATAGTGAAAATGAAAGCCAAATTACCTTAGTGAAAAGTGTTGGAATATGGACAATAGTACTTTACGCCATACTCTTAATTGTGTCATGCATTGTTTTATATAAATATCGCTTTATGATTATAACATTATGTAATCGAAGTTCATCTCCGTCAATCGAAGAGAACTTCGCTCTTAAGGACGGAGGAGTAATGCATAGAGGTTCCCACAATAAAGTACAAACATCAGTATTTTAATGCATTATGTGGGGATCAGTTACAATGCACATTATTTTTATATATTCAGTTCGCATTAAGACATACATTAGTTTCATGTGTTTGGATCATGTTAAATGGTGGGTTGCGAGAACGGACCACCAGCCTGGACAGTTGAATGTATTAGATTTTAAGTAGAATTAAGTTAGTCTTAGCTGATCAGTGTTCGGGAATAAACGTTCTTTAATCAAAACTTGTATTTTTAAAACGTCCTCCGGCGTACATAGAATTTGACTACATATGTATTTTATTTATTTATGTTTGTACCCTTTTGACGTCACACTGTTAGTTTAGGCTATCGCTGAAAATCAGCGCTGTGACTTTTTCCGCATTAGGTCGCAGCATTATGCTGAGCGAGGGCCGTATTGCGAGATTGTTACGCATACTACCCCCTCATGTTTGTTTTTTATATACATATATTTTTTTCTTTTTTGTTATATCTTTTTTTTATGTTATATTAGTCTGTTGTGTTATGTATGCGTTCAAGGTCGCAATAAAACACTTTTTCATTCTTGTTTTCTATCTTGAGTTGGCTTCAATGAGTATAGTAACTTCCTCATCATACGCCATCAGCCAGAAGACAGACTAGACGTACCGTGCCTTAGTTCCGCCGACGATGTCCAGGGTGTTGCTGAGATTGAGAGCTGTTTGCGTCGACCTACCTCGAGAAAACCCGAGCAGTCTAGATGACACCACCCGCTGGAGCGCGGGTGCGCACCGCAGCATGACCGAGTCTAATATTTTCCCTAGCACTGGTAGCAAGGTCACCAGACGGTACGCTTCAGGAAAGCTCCCTGTCATTCCCTTCCGCAAAACAACGAGCCTGCCATGTGTTTGAAAACGTACACTCTTCCACACACTTGCCAATGCCTCAACCACACGCTTAACCATGTAGGCCGTGATTTTATCGATCCCCGAAGGAGGTCCCTGCAGGCCTAGCAGTTCTAGATGAGTTTCGTATAGAATAGATTTCTACAAACGTTAACGCCACGGCGTTTGATACTGTAGAATAGAATAAGTAGCTAGCCATGTTTACATGTCGAAAACGATCGCTTATTGTTGGAGGTCGCATAATACTTATAGGCTCTTACTGGCCGTTGTTTGTAATCTGTCACATGATGACGTAAAATCATCACTACATAGTATAAAACAAAGTCGCTTTTTCTGTCATGTGTCATGTTGTATGTCCCTATGAACGCTTAAATCTTTAAAACTACGCAACGGATTTTGATGCAGTTTTCAACAATAGATAGAGCAATTCTTGAGGAAGGTTTTAGTGTATAATAAGTTTAGGTTTTGTGTAAACTGACAATATTACAACGATATTAGTTAAACATGTCGGAAAAAATTAAGCCATTCGAGAGCTTTCCTCGAGAACGCTGCCAAAACCTTTTGAGTTACAACAAAACTATGTATGGCGGGTTTGTACCTCTTTAATAAATCTACAAAAAAGTCCGCGGTGGTATATGTCTATCTTCCAAGGATAACCCACAATAACCATTTTTATGTGTTTTCTTAATACAGTAAAATTATGGGTTATTTACGAACCTATTTTTAACAATACAGTATTAATCCTTATCCAAATAAATAAGTTAGATATATTATACATGTAATATAGAACAAAATTGCCTTTTACACTACACCAAAAAAGTGAATAGGTAATGAGTTATCGTAATATTAAAATCTCCGCGCGAGAAATTAAAAATCGATGAAACGTAGCGAAGATAGAGACAAAAAGACACTGCCTACCCTGAGAAATTCAGATATTATAGGTACGTAATTACTACGTACGTAGTACGTTACGTATCAGCGCCATCTATCTATTACACGTTGTAACATAATCTATCAAGGGAGGATTATCAATATTTCAAAATTAGTACACTTTTTTGCCGAAGTGCGCCGCCGCTGGCACCGTTTTCCCGTTGGAAAGACACTTCAACTCGATGTCTCAGTGACGTAGGTACTTTAAGCATGTGTGCGTGTGACAGACTCGTAGTCATGACAATGTGTCTATGTCTGTTTTCCTATACATATTTGTCACACAATGTCAAAATAGTCTGCGTTTTGTTAGTGTGTGTGATAAAATAGACACTGCCTTTGCACGACAAAGACAGCGGATGACATGAGCGGTTATCTGTGGTTATGTTTTGACAGTGATTATCGTAAAGTGAGCCGCAATATTTTTCGATGCATTTTTGTTTTCATTTGTCATAATTCGTTTTCTGGGTCGTTGGTTTTTAAGTTATTTGATGTAAGTCGATAAAAGAGTGAAAAATTTATTAATAATTGTGAACTTTCAAGCGGCGTGTGCTCATAACACAAAAAGTGCGATTTTAAATCTATTTTTCTGTGATAAAAACAAGTGTTTGAAATAGATAAAACTACGCAAGACATAAAAACAAGTGTTTGAAATAGATAAAACTACGCAAGACATCTAATAAATTAAGAAAGGTGAGTCAATCGTTCAAAACAATACGTAGAAAACATAATGATTTAAATCTAACGAGTTGCTCGTAGATACAGAGAAATCGCTTGTTCTGTTTCCCTACCCATTTATTTTAAACTATACTTAGATTTACTTCACTTATCTAAACTTATTTGCAAAAAAAAGCCAGAAATATATCTATTTAGTACCTTTGACACGATTTCTTGGTAAGATTCCCGCTTGGTACCTACTTCAACGAAAAGGTTATTTTCGTGTTTACGTACGTGGTTACAATATTACGATAGGTATGTTGTCAATAGAAAAAAGTTTAAAGAAATGTATACGTTATTGACTACCTGCGATTCAATGATAAATGATCTGACGAAAAGATAGCTGTAAAAGTTTAATATTCAAATACGTTGGCTAGGTACACTAGGTAGGTAACTACAAAGTTTACCGCACAACATTTTAAATCCGGCTGGCCTTCTGTCCGTCTGTCTTTCGGCTGTAGGCATGAACGTTGATAGTTATTTAGAGAGTAAACAGTTTCATAGATCACCAAGAAATCGAGGTTAAGCATCATTTGTTACGGTCGTGAATTTGATGGGTAACCTTTTTTTACATTTTGTACCAACTATGAGAGTCGCGAATCAGAATCGCACTTGGCCGTTTCTTTTTGCCTACCCTGACTCAAATCTCTGTGCACGCCACTGGTTGGCATCTATATACTAATATATAAAGCTGAAGAGTTTGTTTGTTTGTTTGTTTGAACGCGCTAATCTCAGGAACTACTGGTTCAAATTGAAAAAATATTTTTGTGTTGAATAGACCATTCATCGAGAGAGGTTTTAGGCTATATATCATCACGCTGCGACCAATAGGAGCGAAGAAAAAGTCATAACTTATATCTTCTAACCACGCAGACGAAGTCGCGGGCAACAACTTACTAATATATAAAGCTGAAAGGTTTGTTTGTTTGGTTGTTTGTTTGAACGCGCTAATCTCAGGAACTACTGGTTCAAATTGAAAAAATATTTTTGTGTTGAATAGACCATTCATCGAGGAAGGTTTCATCACGCTGCGACCAATAGGAGCGAAGAAAAAGTCATAACTTATATCTTCTAACCACGCAGACGAAGTCGCGGGCAACAGCTAGTATTTTATATATGAAGTTGTTCCAAATAAATGTCTGTGACGGACGGATGTGTTTTCGTTGTTGCGATATTATTATAATATAATCGGCACTCACAGCGTTTACCAATAGGTTATGGACCCAGAATCCCTGTAAAAGTGTTCGATTAGTAAAAAGAAGGTAGAAAATTTCAATGATTGCAGACGAACAAAACTCGGCTTCAGGTTCCATTTGCGGAATCAAAAAAACTTGAAGGTGCTACAGGTTTGGAAATTCCAAGTTTAAAATTACTTAGAATGCAAAATCTGGTGGGTGGCTGGTAGAAGCCGAGGTGGTCACGCCAGATCTCAAAGAAGCCGGCCGAAAGGCACGAACTACCATCTGTCTCCTATTAGAGCCTTCGTGCTTCGCTCACCTCTATAATGGAAAGTCAGCGCGTGAGGTATGGTAGGTCAATTGTGGGCGTGTAAGTTAGAGAACTTATTCCCCTGTGGTTAGGAGCTCGACTTTGCGATTTTTATTCTCATTATAGCTGTAGAATAATGATTGGGACATAGATCATTGGGACGTGACGACTGCTTTCCTTTACGGCAAACTAAAGGAAGATATTTATATGATGTGCAACCTGTAGGTACATCACCAAAGGTCAGGAGGCTAAGGTATGCAAATTAAATAGGTCGTTGTATGGTCTCAAGCAAGCTTCGAATGCTTGGTTTACAGAATTTGACCGAGAGATGCTGCGTCTAGGTTTCACGCAATCGAAAATAGAGCCCTGTGAATAAAACGAGACTGTAGTACAAAATTAGGCGTGTATTCTTTAACACAATTATACAAAAATGCTTAATAGTAAGACGTGTGGTCGCGTCGGTGTCGTGGCGAAAAGGGTCGATGGCGGCGCGCGCGGCGATGTCGTCCTTCACGCGCCCCTTCAAATTGCTGCGTTCGGAAACGCGCACAAACGGTGTGCGCGTCAACATCCTCCTGCGCCTTGATAGCGCAGCTATCAACAGTTGCAGCCTCAGTCGTCGTCCGGTATGGCGCAAAATTTGTGGACCGCCCTCTTGATGGTCCCCTTTGGTGTAAGGATGTCAGCCACTCTGCTGACGACATCTTCTCCTTGATGGAGTTGTGATATACGACCTAATCTCCAACATAATGGTGGCAAGTTATCTTCCTTGACTATTACCAAATCGCCAACCTTCAGGTCTTGATCAGGTCTCCGCCACTTGGTCCTTTGTTGGAGCTCTGCTAAATATTCGCGGCGCCATCGCTCCCAAAAATGCTGCCGCAGCAGCTCTATGCGCTCGTATCTGTTGGTTCTCATCTTGTTAATAGGTAGGGTCGGCACCGATGTAAGCGGCCGCCCAATCAGGAAGTGCCCAGGAGTAAGAGGAAGGAAATCGGAAGGGTCTGAAGATAGGGGAGATAGGGGACGTGAATTAAGTATCGCTTCTATCTGCGTGAACAACGTAGCGAGTTCCTCAAATGTTAGGGCGGCGTTGCCAGCTACTCTTTTAAGGTGATGTTTAGCGGATTTTACCCCAGCTTCCCAAATACCCCCAAAATGCGGCGAATATGTAGGAATAAATTTAAATTGAATGCCTTCAGTGCTGCCATACTCTGTCACAGCTTCGCGACTGGACTTAATTACTCTACCCAATTCATTGTTAGCCCCTACAAATGTTTTTTCCATTATCTGAGTAAATTTCATAAGGCCTTCCCCTTCTTGAAACGAATCTCCTTAGACACATTAAAAAAGCTTCAGTAGTAAGGTCACTAACAAGTTCCAAATGAACAGCTTTCGTTGAAAGACATACAAATAGACATAGGTAACATTTTGTTACACGATTGCCTCTACCTTTTTTACTTGCAATCATGAATGGACCTGCAAAATCTGTTCCACACGAATAAAAGGAAAAGTAACACTTGTCCTTACATTAGGAAGGTTACCCGTTAGGTTGTAATGTTTTTCCCCTAAAACGTATACATACTATACTTTTTTAATATACTACGAGCTAAGTTCCTACCACATATAGGCCAATATTCTTCTCTAATAGAAGATAAAAGTAATTGTGGTCCGGCATGGATTAGTCTTATATGTTCATGTCTCATTAGTAGCTTAGTAAAATTATGTTTGGCATCAAGTATAATAGGGTGCCTTTTATCAAAACTGAAATTAGTATTTTGTATGCGACCACCCACTCTAAGTATTACTTCTGAGTCTAGAAATGGATTGAGTGGCATCAATTTGGACTTATGATGAAGCTCTTTATTCATTTTTATTGTGTTAATTTCACTTGAAAACGATTGCACTTGGCAACACCTAACCAATGTTTTTAATGCATTGCAAATCTCATCTGTGCTAAGATATCCTGTTAGTCTATTATGAGTTTTATTTTTACCATATTTACAAATGAAATTATTAACAAATCTATGAACATAGGCTAAAATTCTTTTTGGTTTAGTAAAATTCGAATAACTTCTAAAATTTAAGAAATTAGTTTCTATGCAAGTAACTACTACATTTAACTCTGGTAATTCTAAATTTTGTACACCAGGCTGAGGCCACTCACTTGGATCCCTTCTAAGAAATGAAGGTCCCTCCCACGCCACGAATAGTCTGCTGTACATTCATTAATTTCATTTACCCTGTTTCGTACAAAAGGATTGAGTTGTTTATATTGAGTTTTGAGCCAACCAAGAACTACCATTGAATCTGTCCATATAGTTTTACTGCTAATGTTACAATATAGTGACTGTAATACCTTCACACATAGTCTGGCTCCGAGTAAGGCACCATAGAGCTCCAAACGAGGTATGGTGGTTGGCTTCAATGGTGCCACGCGAGCCTTAGCACACAGAAGCTTAAATGTAATTTTATTTATTATGATTAGTTGTCCTTAAATAAACGCAAGCACTATACGCATTTTGTGACGCATCTACAAAACAATGCAACTCTATTGATATTGGTGAATCACAGATAACATTTCTATCTAAGTTTATGTTTGACATTTCGGCAAGGTTTCTTGTAAATTTTAGCCATGAATTCTTAATATTATCAGGTACTTGATCATCCCAGTCTAGATTAGCACTCCATAATTGTTGCAATATTATTTTTGCAATAATAATACAGGCACATAAAACACCTAAAGGGTCAAAAATTTTACAAGTTGTTGATATTATTGTTCGCTTTGTTATATTTAATGTATCAATTTTTATATCGATTGGAAATGTAAACAAATCATCTGTAGGTGACCAATTTAAACCTAGAACACAAGACTGTTTTGTTAAATTTAATGTATCATTATTAACATCATTTTCAAATATATTAGGACAATTAGTGCGTATTTTACGCAATGGGAATGATGCTGAACTTAATATTTCAGTCACTGACTTAAAGATTTTGAATAATTCTTTTTCTGAAGATGCTCCAGTACTTAGGTCATCATAATAGAAATCATTTTTCATTATATTAGCAATAGACACATCTGAACATTCTTCAGCTAATTGCATAAGACATCTAGTACTTAGAAAAGGTGCTGACGCTGTGCCATATGTCAAAGTGTTTAATTGCAAAACCTTGAGTGGTAGAGATGTGTCTTCCCTCCACAAAATTAACTGTAAATGGCGTTGTGACTCATCAAGGGAAATTTGTCTATACATCTTCAGTTAAAACAAATTTATGAGTGCGAAATCTTACCATAATATTAAATAAATCATTTTGCATTACTGGCCCTACTATCTGGATATCATTTAGTGATTCTCCAGAGGTTGTCTTCACAGAGGCATCAAAAACTACCCTAAGCTTAGTTGTTTCACTTTTTTCACGCAATACTGCATGATGGGGTAAGTAATTCCCGAACTTTGGGCGCTCTATTTCTTGCAAATGACCTAAATCTAAATATTCTTTAATAAATTCTACATATTGTTTTTTAATATTAGGGTTCATATGAGTACATATGAGTGTGACAAATTAGACTGTCCTATTATGCCTATAGGTCCAGACACCAGCCAGCCTAGCTTGGAGTTTTGTAATATAGGCTTATGCTTACCTAACCTTATTTGTTGGGTACCCATTATTTCCCAAAAAACGTCTGCCCCTAACAATATGTCTATGTCAGAGGGACTATGGAACCCAGGGTCTGCAAGTGTTATGTTAGCCGGCAGCCCCAAGCTTTCCGCATCAACATTTAGTGTTGGTAAACTACTAGTTATCTATATAGGTTTATTAGTAAAAGATAATAATTTTAAATTATAACGCTCAGAAATGTCACACTTCACATTACCTATACCAGCAATGTGTATTGGTTCTGTATATTCTGCCTTTAATCCTAATTTAAATTTTAATTGCTTTGTAATAAATGATAATTGGCTACTTGTATCTAAGAGAGCTCGAGCATGGTAAGAAAGATTATTTACAGGATTAACAATTTCAACCATTGCTGTACACAATAATACTTGACTTGTGGTAACAGCTGAAAGTGTTGCGGACAATGTATTTGATGTTGAGTTATTCTTATTTGTAGAACTACTAGTACTACATCCTACAGTAGCATCTTTATGTAACAAACTATTATGTTTCTTATGGCAATATTTACAGGAACCTTTTAGAAAGCAATGTTTGGCAGTATGTCCACTACGCAGACAGTTGAGACATAATTTTAACTTTAAGGCTGTATCGTACCTATCTTCATATGACATATCATTAAACCTTGAACAGGTATACAAATGATGATTTTCATTGCAAATATCACATGACTTTTTGAAAGTATTTTTGCTACTCATAGAACTAGCAAAAGATTTAGCATTCGGATACCTTTGTTCTCTAGAACCATGTGGTTTAAAATTATCATTTTTATTTAAAGTTTGGGCCTGTGTTGTTTCCAAGACATCTGCCCTGTTACGCAAGAAATCATTGAATTGCTCTAAAGTAGTAACCCATTCTTGAATTCCTCCCATTTTCTACTATTGGTGCTATCTAGCTTTGTGGGCACCATAAAATTTTTTTTTTTTTTTTTTAGTTCACCAACTTAAAACTATCTTTACAGGTAAGTATCTAATCTTTAAGAGATTCACAAAGTTATAAATATATATATAGGTATAAATCATAACTTATATCTTCTGCCCACGGGGACGAAGTCGCGGGCAACAGCTAGTCATAAAATATGTGTCATACATTTTTATTCTAGGTTTTGTAGAAGAAAAATTCGAAAAGATGATGACTAAGTGGTTGCAACTGACGAGACGACGATGGGAAGAGATTTGTGACAGCGATGACGACATACGTATTGAATACAACGATTGTCTCCTCCAGACTGTTCACGACCGTAATGCTGCGATAAAACCCATATGTGACAGTGACTTGACACCATATTAAGTGGAATAGTTACAAAGGGAGGATGAGTCTAATGACCTTGGAATTCGCGACATTGTATGCCCGATGATTGTTACGCTTTCGCCATCATGGACTTTCAGAACCTACTTTTGACGTGAGAGACTACACTCGAGCCCTTGACATATTTGACTAGATGTTCAACATGACCTTCATTGACCAACTTTGTAAGGAGACCAACAGGTACTCAGAACAAAAGATTGCTTTGCTGCGAGGCCAAAGCAATGTAACTCCGCATTCTCGTTTTAACAGTTTTCTGCAAATAAGGACGAAATGATAAGTTTTTTTAGCAACAATGATTTTGCAAGGCCTTTACCCCATTATCATGAAGTCGACTACTATGACGATATAATAAATCTATCTATCATATCTATACTAATATATGTATAAAGCTGAAGAGTTTGTTTGTTTGTTTGTTTGAACACGCTAATCTTAGGAACTACTAGTACTTATATATAAAGCTGAAGAGTTTGTTTGTTTGTTTGAACGCGCTAATCCCAGGATCTACTGGTTCGAATTAAAAAAATATTTTTGTGTTGAATAGACCTTTTATCAAGGAAGGCTATAGGCTATATAACATCACGCTGCCGCGGTGCGACTAATAGGAGCGAAGGTACAATCGATCACGTGGACGAAGTCGCGGGAAACAGCTAGTATTATTTATATTTAAATTCGATTACCTAAAGTTGAAAGGTTTAAAGCAATTGTTTAGTTTTGAGTATTTCTTGTGAGAATTAGGAAGGCAAGAAATTATTTATCATGGAATGTTTTAACGGCGGCTGCTTATCAAGATGAACGAGCGGAACATGGAATGTTTCAAGCTGACAAGAGGAAGAAATTTGGAAATCCTCTTGAACACATAAAAGCGAAATGCTGATATGAGGCTGAATAAAGAGGCTTTTGAGAATTTGTGTTTTTTTACAGAATTACATTGATTTGAAATCCAGACATAGAGTGTCATTGGAATCCAAGGTAAGTGTAATTGGAATTCTATAGAACATAATACGAATAGAATCACATCTACTGCATTTATAATTCGTTACTATTATATGCATGTGCATGCGGTGGTTATCAGCGACTTACAGGCAAAGCATGTAATTTTTCACAGGAAGCTATTGGTGTTTATATTGAAGAAGTTACAAGAGCATTAAACCATCTCAACATTTAAAAAACGTTTATTAAGTTTCCAACAAGAAAACAAAAAAGAGATGCTATTAAACAAAGGTATATAGAAAAGAAAAGTTGAGCATATAGTTTATTTCAAATCATAGATATCTATTGTGAACTTGACGTTCCGTTTTTGCTCTTAGCGATAAATATGATTATGGTTTCAAGATCCTATATTTTAAAAATCTGCAAAGGAAAAAGTTGTTTAGACATTTATTGTGAGCTGTTAAATTTTATCAGTTAATAATAAGTTTGGAGTGCAACCCACGATTCTTTTATTTGGGAAAATAGTAGCATTAGCAATTATGTACAATCTTTACACAGGCATAATGAAATTGAAAAGCTTTTAGTTCAGACGCCTGGATTTAGTGCAAGAATTAATAAAAAATACGTGTGGCACTCGGGGACTGCCGCGGTAAAGCTATTGAATAGCATTCTGTATCAACTTATGCAATTATAATTATTTATTTTTTATTTTTATTTTATTCATACAATATTTCTTTTTCTTTGATATTAATTCAAGTTACACTTTTTTATCAAAAACATTGAATTTAAAAATGAATAATAATCCACAACGAAATATGGGACCACCATTGACGCAGTATTTTCTAGGTATTTAGAGGATTTTAAGTCACAAACTTATGTTTCTTATTTTAGTTATCATAAACCTATAGTTTCAATGATAAATATTCCTGAATAAGCAACAGCTACTGTAAGATAATAAAACCCACATGTATTGTAAAATAATAAAAAATATTTTAAACAATATTAAACAGTGTATTTAAAACAGTGCTATAGTTTAGTTAGACGTCAGACGTCAAAATGTTAATAACAAAATATTAACCGTGTCGAAGACTGCCGAACTGACACGACGTTAGACGATGCACGGCCTTCAAGCCACACCTCCGTGCCCGTCGGAGTGGGGAGCGTGAGGTTTTTTCGTTACGGAATTTTTGGATTTAGTCCCCGCGCTCACGGCCTGCGATAGAAGCTATGCAATAGCTTAAAATACACGATATTATTATTTGACAGGTTACTCTGGTTATCCTAAAAAGCCATGGTTGATGACACCTTATTCTAACCCAGCCCACAGATCTACTGAAGAAGCCTTCAATACACTACACACTACTGCAAGAGTTGGATAGAAAATACTTTTAGGCAATGTGTGACATTATAGTATCAGCCAGAAAAATGTGCACAAATTATTATACCGTGTTGTGTGTTGCATAACATATCTTTAAAATATAATGTTCCAGATCCAGACAAAGAGTGTTCATATACAACCCCTAGGTACCTAGGACATCTATTATCAACTATTTATCACAATTTGTACCAGTATGGTTAAATTATATTGTTTGTAATAGTGATTATAATTTTAGAAGAAACATGTGATAAACTAGAGCAAGTGTTTGCAGGTGGTGGGCTCGCTGACCGGGCACATTACACTCAACAAACACCTTTTCAAAATCAATGTAGGTAGTCCACTATGTAGGGGCTGTCTGCTATATGGATTAGCGGCTCTCGTACTCCTGCAGAGCAGGTCGCAGACTACCGGGCAGGGATCCCCGGTACACCAAGCTCCATAACAGAAGCCTGCGAACATCGTAGGAGATTTCTGCGCTTCTAGAGGGAGTTGGAATGCCTGGACCCACAGCCTCCCAAAATCAACCGACGCACAGCGCACTATCTTGGAACCTACGTGCTGATAAGGGAACCCAACACCAGTAACCAGGGTGTCACAACACACGATCGCAACACAACAGACTATTTAGTTAGGAGACAGAGTTATGCAGTAAAAATAGGGATGGTATGTCGACGTCGACAATACGTTGGTAGGGGCCCCGACACTGAATACAGGAAGACCCAGATGGAAAGCCTTATACTGGGTCGCGGACTTATAATCCAGAATGTAGAAGCTCAACCGCCGACGTTTCATGGACCGAACGGATATTCCAACGTTGATTTGACGCTGACTACACGTGGAGTACCAGTAACCGAATGGAGAGTTCACGAAGGTGCTAGCATCAGCGACCACCAGTTGATCACCTTCGAGATTGGCGATAGCAATGCGTGGACAGGAGGCAATGCTCAGGAACAATGCACTACTAGAGTGTCCTACCGCGAACGTGGGGTGGACTGGAAAAGGTTCAGGAACGTATTGCATCAAAGGATGGGAAAACTGAGGACTTGGAAGCCTGCATCAGTCATCTGTAACGAGTACACAAATATTCTCACTCGTACTGCGGAGGATTGTTAAGGCGAACGCTGTCAGAGAGACGCCGGTGGATATGAGTGGTGGTCACGAGATTTAGAAGCGCTACGTCGTGCCGTCTACAACGCTCGTCGTGCCTGGCAACAGTCAAGGAGACTGGGTGGAGACGTCGAGGAGGAACGCCGGAACTTATAAGTCGGTCATGAAAGAAACCTAACTCGCCCACTATCGGAAGATCGCAGAGTCAGGTAACGACGACCCATGGGGGCTGGCGTATAGAGCCGCATCAGGAAGAATACCCTCGCAACGTAATGCACGGCGTGGAGCTCAGGGAGGGATTCACCTGCACCGGAGAGGAGACCAGGATTGGACTCCTCAGGACTCTGTGCCCCGACGATGACCTCACCAAGGATTCTGCATACCACCGGCAGGTCAGAATAGCAGCGGCGCTCGCCCCTACAGGCAGGGACTCGGAGGCACCCAGCCGCGAGGCGCTGGAGTGGATAATTAGGACATTGCCGAACACTGCACCGGGACTGGATGGACTCACTGCCCGAATCATCAAACATGCGTGGAAGGTCAGCGGAAGAGAGATGCTGTTTATGTACAGCGCATGTTTGAGTGAAGGCGTGTTTCCGGATGTTTGGAAGATAGGGAGGCTAGTAGTATTGCCAAAGGGCAAGGACAGACCGCTCTCGGACCCCAAGGCGTATAGACCGGTTACGCTACTCCCAATTTTGGGGAAGATTCTGGTACGCATAATTATATCGTGCGCTCCTTGCTTGTATAGGAACATCTCATCAGCACAGCATGGTGTTCGAACGTGTTTTCGCGTGGGAAATCGACAGTCACGGCGCTTAATGCGATACTGGACCGAGTTACGAGCACCGCGGAGAATTATGTTCAGTTAGTATTGTTAGACCTTCGACAAGTTAGGCCTTCGACAACGCGTGGTGGCCCATGATTCTGGTCAAGGCTAAGCAAGGCGGATGCCTTAGTTACTTTACCAACAGACGTACTGAAATGTTCATGGGCGAAAAGGCGGTGTGGAAGATTTCCACTGTGGGATGCCCCCAGGGATCCGTACTTGGCCCGACGCTCTGGAACCTCCTGCTGGATGACATCCTCAGACTACCGATGCCACTAGGCGTCAGTATGGTAGCATACGCTGACGACATCACGATTATTATTGAAGCCCCATCACGGGCAGCGATTGAGAGAAATTCTCAGTCGACCCTGGACGCGGTTTCCGCTTGGGGAAGGCGGAACCGCCTTAGCTTTTCACCGGCTAAGTCTCAGACCCTTACCATGAAGGGTAAGTTTAAACGTCCCCCGACAGTTCGCATGGAGGCTGCTTCGATCGCGCATGTCACGCACACCAGACTTTTAGGGGTCATCATTGACGATGCTAGCTAGAACGTGCAGCATGCTAATTTTACCGGCCAAACTTGAACGGATATGGTTGTTTCCGAAAAAGACTCCACGCGATGTCACTATGTGACATGTTACTGTGGAAGTCCGGAGGAGACCAGGGATCACGTGCTGTGGCACTGCGAGCTTTACGCAGAGGAGAGGAGGCAGATGCTCAATGACTGGTGCAGAAAAGAGGTTGGACCAGTTTACCATCAAGAGATGGTGACCAGCAAGGAAGGCTATAGAAGGCTAAGCGCATTCGCTCATAAATGGCTTAAGAAGCGAAAGGAACTGGAAACATAAAAAAGGAACTGTTCGAGCGCGAAGAGCTGTGGTTTGTTCGTTACACGCCCCAGAATGGGGAGAAGTGATACTGAGAAGGGACGGAAATAGAGAATTTGTAGGAGTCAGGAACTGCACCCAGGGAAAGAGCCAGTGGCAAGTACCGGGGTAGCGACTCCGTGATTCGGTCCGTATGCCCAGGAGGGTAGGAAGGACCATGAGGTGGAGGTGGGTTTGTCCCTATCTACTTCGCGCTCGACAACGGTCGAGGACGGACGAACAGCGCGAGTGTAGGCGAAGCGTACGTGTCATAGACCCCCCCGCCCATCGGCCAGCTGACGTTGGCAGCTCGTAGACGTGATAGTGACAGTGACACTTGCGATTTGGACGCCTAGTTTTTAATCTGAGTGTGCGTGTTGTGTGTTGCCATTGGCTAACACCGGTAAGTAGCCTTCCTTGCATACTCTAGGTTATTAATACACGAACAGATACCTGTTGTGACGGACCTGACTGGGAGAATGGACGGAGCAATGGAGCAGGACGTGGATCCGACCGTGGAACTACTCGAGGAGGAGATGCGAAGAAAGGAGGAGTTCACGACGGGCTTCGCTCCTAGAAGACCACTGGCAAGGACTCCGCAAAGCCGTTTCAGCGCAGGACCTGCCTCGAGGGACGAGCCTCCGGCAGAGACACAAACGACGGCAAAGAGAGTACTATCATCACCGGAGGAAGTGCAGGAGGCCGTGTGAAGACGGGTGCAAGCGCGACGGGCACAGGTGGAGGATGGGCAAGAAAAGGAAAAGGTAGAGCAGAATCTCCCGACCCTGAAATTGGAAGATGACACCACCCCGAGCAGGCTGGCGGGGTTGGCAACGAGCTATACTACAGTCGGATTTTTAATTAGACGATACTGACTGACTGACAGTAGCTAATGTCCCTTGGTAAAATAATGTTGCCATATTTAAAGTAATAGTGATGCGTTCAGTTCTCGGTCAATCAGATGAATGAACAATGTGTGTGAATACTTAATCAATTCATACTATAAAGTAATATTATTATATTTATATTTTACATAAAAGTGCTGTGATATAAGTTACTAGTTGTATGTTATTGTTGTTTAATGTTTTAACAATCAGTTTTTGACGGGTTATTACTAAGCGCGGCGCGCGGCAACTAATGCCAAAGCAGATCAAAGCCGCGCGCGTCGGTCTCCATTTTGTTTGTCATTCGGCTTCTAACCTCCGGTCTGATAGCCCGAATGTTTTTTCTGCGCTCACGCTGTTTAGTTATTGTTTTTGTTACGTTGTGTTTGTGGTTATTGTGGTGTTTTTTGTTGCAATATTGTTTTGTGTAAACGATATGGATCCTCAACAAAGCACGTCAAGAAAAAGCTTGTCTCCAAGACAAAAGAGGCCACGGATTGCTTTAAGCGTTACCGAAAAGCTAATGGTACAAAACGTCTACAAGCATGTATTTGAGGAGAAAGCTGAATCGCTTTTACCTATTGAGGCTCCCGAAAAAAAAGAATGTGTTTCTACAACAGCTGATATTTTAGGAATTAGTGTGACCTCAGTATACAGTGTATTGAAAGAATACAAAGAAAATGAACGATTTAAGTCTCCCGAGAAACGTGGACCGAAACACAGTTTTAAAGATAAATTAGATGATTTTACTTTTGCCGCTATAAGGCGAAAAGTACAACATCTTTTTTATGCGAATGAGCCATCCATCATTAAAAAGGTAACTTAAACTTGATTGTGTCCACGATAATGTTCTTTGTTAAACCAAAGTATTACATTTCCTTACTCAAAAACGTTTTTTTTTATTACAATACAGATTCTTAAGCTTGTCAATGAAGACCCAGATTTGCCCAATTTTTCTTGGACTACGTTAAGAAATGTCATGAAACATTTAAATTTCAAATATGTGACAAAATCAAGAAAAAGTATCTTAATTGATAGACAAGACATCATTTTATGGCGCCAGCGATACCTTCAAAAAATAAAAGAGTATCGAAACGAAGAAAGGTATATTTATTACCAAGATGAATCCTGGATCAACGAAGGTAATTACAATTTTCTGTTTTCTTCACATTATATTGTACTTTCAATAATTAATTGATATTTTTCACTATTTTGAAGGTCATGTACCGAAAAAGGCATGGGTTGACTAGACAGTGCTGTCGTCCCGCCAGGCCTTTCTAGATGGCTTGACCACTGGCCTTAAACAGCCTTCAGGGAAGGGCAAAAGGTTAATAATCGGCCTTATAGGCGGGACAGAAGGCTTCGTAGAAGACAGCCTATTAATATTTGAATCGAAAAAAAAAATAAAGATTACCATCAAGAGATGAATGCTGATTCTTTCGAGAAGTGGTTTAGGGGGGTCTTGCCTAAGCTAAAACCGAATTCAGTAGTAAAAATGGATAATGCCCCCTACCACTCCAATAAATTAGAATCGCTGCCTACAATGTCTTGGTCTAAACATAGAATACAAGAGTGGCTAACGAGAAAAAATATTTCTTTCGAAGCAACAATGGTTAAAGCTCCTCTAATAGATATGTATGTTCTGGACGAGATGGCAGCGCAGCATGGGATAACTGTTTTACGTCTGCCCCCATACCACTGCGAGCTCAATCCCATTGAGTTGGTATGGGCGCAGGCTAAAGGATACGTTGCAAGTAAAAACAAAACATTCAAAAAGACAGAAGTAAAAAAAATCTTTGAAGAAGGACTTCAACGTATCACCCCCGAAAAATGGAGTAGCTGCGTGTCTCATATAATTAAAGAAGAAGATAAAATGTTTGGTCTCGACCACTTGATCGACAGTGTTTCTGACAGATTTATAATTAATGTCACTGAAAGTGACAGTGATTCATGTTTTTCTGATTCTGAATAAACACAAATTATTTAATAAGCGATGTTTTTTTTATTTTCACACCTATGTTTCATTTCAACCTACCTATAATTGACATATTTCATACATGTATAGTTTCTACAACACGATGTATTGAAAATAGGACTGTCTTACAATTTTCCTCGCAATGTTTTCATTAATGTTAAAAACAGACAGTCGAAGCAATTTCATTCACTCAAGAGGTTTTTCAATCATTCACTTTGTTACAACACTATTTTTATTTCATCAAAAACTGACAACACAGTTAACGTCAGTCAATATCGTCTAATTAAAAATCAGACTTTAGGGGCATTATGGAAGCTTAGAAGGGAGCGAGATATGGACGCCCACAAAAATAGAGGGCAGCATACGGAAACTGTTCCAGAAGACCTGGAAGAAAGGGGACAGGTCCACCTGGATCTGCGAGGTGACCCCAGGCGTAAGAAAGGAGCTTCTCAGCCTTGGAACCCTTTCCATAGGCTGGGACATTATAGAAGTGTAGGACCACGTTGGAGTCACCTGCTGCAACAGATGTCAGCAGATGGGGCACCCAGAAAAGTACTGTCGGGCAAAGGCATGGACGTGCGGCAAATGCGGCGAAGATGGCCACAAATCTGGAGAGTGCCAAGCCGTGGAGCGTTGCTGTGCCACATGCAAGAAGCTGAAGCAGTGAAAAATCATATGATTTAGTTTTCATATGTCATCACTGCTATTGTCATTTGAAATCACAGCGATAATGATTTGTCACCAATATGCGAATGAAATCGCGCGGAGCGATCGCGGCGCACCGATGATGCACGACAATCTACGAGCGCGAGCAACGAGGAGTGAGCGGGACGGCCGACGCATTATCCCTGCGTGCGAATAGTGCGTCCGATTGACCTGCGACCCGCGTCGCAATCAATGTTTACATTCAAAATTATACATTAAGTCGATTATTATAAGGTCGTGATTGAATTTCAATTTTATTTAACCTTTCATATGATTTTTAGCGGAAGGAACAAACGAAATAAAATGACATTTCACCTGTGCGGGCGGACATCCTCAGTCTTAATATATCAGAAGCGCGTGCCTGTTGTCGTATGACATATATTGCGACTCGCGGCGTATTTTGCGATATTTTTGAAAGTTTTTATTTATTACTATTATTACTATTTTGTAGGCATTAATTAAGTTTCTTAAGGATTTTTTGTTTAGGATTAACGTGGTGGTGGGTTGTGTATTGTGTAAATAATTGGATTTGGAAAAAAAAATCATATAAAACATCCATTACTAATTTAAAAAGACATTTTCAAGCAAAACATATTAGTGCTTACACAAATTTGCTGGATACCAGCGGTTCAACTGCAAGAAGACCGGTTCAAAATGAAGAACTACGGCCACCAGTTACTGAACAAAATTTAGAAGATGCTTCAAGGTCTGCTCCTGCTGTAATTACAGCGCTGGCTCGTCAGCCGACAGAAGACAGTCTTGCCCCAGCAGTTACTGATCCATCAACATCATCAGCATCACCATTACACCATGTAACAAAAAGGCAACGGCCAATTACCGTCTATGTTCCTCGAAAATTGGACCAGCGGGTAAAAAAAATTGACGAAAATTTGGTTAAAATGATAGCTTTAGATTTTCAACCATTTTCTATAGTACAGGATAGAGGTTTCGAGAATTTGTCAAGGCACTTAATCCTAGGTATGATTTGCCGAATCGAAAATTAATATCATCCACTTTGATACCTAGCCGATACCAAGAATGTAAAACTGCTATAGGTGAGCTAATACAAAAAGGTAAAAAGTTTTGCGTTACGACAGACTGTTGGACATCTTCTACAATGGACGCATATTTAGCTGTTACGGCCCATTTTATAGTAGACATCAAACTAAAATCTATTCTATTGCACTGCGAGCATTTAGCGGTTCGCACACCAGTATTTACAGTAATAAAATTGTTGCTCACTTTAAAAAAAGTCATATTGCCACGGAAGCCCTCAGTAAGTACCAAACAGATTTTGAAAAAAAAAGCACAGGCACTACGTTTGGTACAATCCGTTCCCACACGATGGAACTCCGTGTTCTATATGTTGAACCGCTTTTTACAGCTCCAAGTGGCTCTTCAGGCCGTGATACCCAATTTAAGAGTTGATTTACCGATTGTTACTGGAGAAATGTAGGATGCAATCAAACAGATCTGCATGATTCTTCAACCATTTGAAGAGGTAACCAAAGTTATGAGTGGATCGAAATATTTGACCGCCGGGCTCGCTATTGTACTAACCTATGGTTTAAGAAATGTTATAAAATTATTAAAAACAAAAGATTTTTATGGCGTAGCAAAAACAATGCTGGACATTTTAGAAGTAAATATTTCCATCTATTTCCCAAAAAGCGCCATTGACGACAACCTACTTTTGGGAACCTGTACATTTTTAGATCCGCGTTTCAAAATTCATGCATTTCTAGAAAATGATTCTGGTACATCTGTGGCCCCAAACGATGAGGAGTGTGAAAGATCCAGGCGTGCATATCTAATTAAAGAACACATTTTAGCTCTACTCCGATCAAAAATACAGGAGAGAAAAAAGGATGCATTTCCTCCAGCTCACGATGTATTAGGCTAGTACAAGCAATGAAGAGACTTTCAATTTGGGGAAAAATTGATAAAACACTTGCTGCAATCACACCATCAAGTGACGATGTCGCCAAAGCCAAACACGAGCTTGAAATGTATCTCAATGAAGACGTCATTAGCCGCCAGTCTTGTCCTCTTACTTGGTGGAAAACACATGCATTAGTGTATCCCAATTTGTTAGAAATTTTTACAGAACATTGCCACATTGTAGTCACATCAGTTCAATGTGAAAGAGAGTTTTCGAAAGCAGGATATATGCTGTCAGATCGAAGAACACGTCTAAGTAGAAAACGTGCTTCACAATTGGTTTTTCTAAATAGTAATTATGACCATTGTAAATAAAAAATGTAACAAATGTAAATATGTACAAAACCAATGTAAATAATATTTGATTAGAAGGCTGTATATAGATAATAATTAATCAATGAACTTCTAAATACGCCAATGTAAAGTCCAAAAGCTTTTATTTTTTAATAGTATTCTCCTCCTAAGGATTTTAAGTTTTTACATTGTCAGTCCTAAGCCTGTTAAAGTATGAAGGGAATTTCATTGACTAATAATACACAAGTTGATTTTACACCAGTTTAATGTAACAACAAACGTGTCCTGTTACATCATATTCATTATTCAATTACTATGTCATTTCATTTCGTTATTTTCAATGATAAATAGCAGAAAATCATTCAACGAGAAAAATAGCCGGTGTGAAACTAGCAGGTGATTTCACTGTGATTAAAAAAATCATATGATCATATGATCTTGATTTCTAAATACCAATCATTTCCATCTCTAGTGAGTGCCCTGCCCGACAGCATGCAGAGGCCCGGGCCGTCCAAATGATCAATTATGAATAAGTCCTTCAAGATAGGGCAAATTAATGACCGCAGGGGTCGGCAGTGGCCACTCGAGAGTTGCCAGCGTTGGCACGGGAATGGCAACTGGACGTCATCCTAATACAGGAACCATACAATGACGTCCAGCAAGCCAGCGCCAACTATCTCGTGTGGACGGGCCCGGGCGCGAAGGCGGCCATATACGTGCCCCGACTAGATGTGCAGTGCAGCCTGTTGCCGCACCTGTCGATGGACCACTGCGCCGTATGCCACGTGTCCTGGGGGGGCGCCAGCATCTACTTGGTCAGCGCCTACTTCCAGTATTCGCACGACATCCAAGTGCACTTCGCGCAATTGGATACAGTCCTCAACGCGCTGAGGGGTCGTGCGGTTTTGGTGGGCGCTGACTCCAACGCGCACTCTCCAATGTGGCACTGTGAGCTGCAGAATTATGTGTCGCGGGGTCCGGAGGTATCGGCAAGGCTGCAGCACATGGAGGACTTCCTGTTGGCGAGGAACATTAAACTACACAACACGGCGGGACAACCAGCAACTTTCAGCACCGCCAACGGGGAGTCAAACATCGATGTCACCTTTTCGTCGGGGCGCGTACGGATGTTCCAGTAGGAGGTCCACGCCGACGCCAGCAGCAGCGACCACCGGCTAATTACATTTCAAGCTTGTAGCGGTGAAAATAATGAGCCCGTTCCGTCGGGGGCGCCGAGGGGACGCTCCGTGGGAACGTTCGTTCCGTGGGAACGCTTTGAAGCTGAGATCCACGAGCGAGTGGGGAGCATCAAATGGGAGAGGCCTGCATCAGATGTATGCAAGCAGTTTACAGAGATCATTACTCGTACAGCTGAAGAGTGCCTGGGAACAAGAGGACACGGCAAGAAAGCGAAAGGGTATGAATGCTGGTCTCCAAAACTGGATTCCTTGCTCAAAAAATAAGGCGAGGAAAGAATGGCAAAAGGCAAGGAGGGTGAAAGGATCACAGGTAGAGGATTTGCGCAAGAGATTCAGTGAAAGCCGCAGTAAGTACAGAAGGGAGATGGAGAGGGCGCAACTGCAGTTCTTCCGGAGGCTTGCCGAGTCCGGCAATGAGGACCCATGGGGCCTGGCCTACCGTGCAGCCAGTGGGAGATTCCGTGCCCCTCCAAACCTAATCGCGGGGTTGAGGCTTCCAGATGGACACACGCCGGACGTGCGCGGGGCCATGCTCGGCCTGGTGGGGGCTTTGTGCCCGGACGATGATCCGTCGCGGTAATCGGCCTACCACCGAACGGTGAGGGTGGCAGCTGCATGCGTTCCGTCGGGTAAGGATGCACGGCTTGTATGGTTGGTTAAGCACGCTTGGCGTGCGTCCGGCCCAGAACTGACGAGTGTGTGGAAGAGGGCACGTTTCCGGACACTTGGAAGGATGGGAGGCTCGTTATTCTGCCGAAAGGTAATGACAGGGTGCTCTCCGATGCGTAGGAGGAGGGCGGACAACGCCCTCTTCCAGCCCCCATGAATGGGTTCAGGGGCGCGGGACTCGGGGAAGCCCCCCGCCCCCTATTCCATGGACCCGAGGCGGAGGCGCGAGCGAGTGTCGGCGCGCGCCTCTGAGGCGGTGCACGGGGTAGGCAAACACCTCACTACCCCGTGCACGAGGCGAGGCCCGGACTGACCGGGCCAGCACTAGTGCGGGGCTGCGGAGGAATTTGGACTCCCGCGGCCCCGCGTGCCCACGTGCGAGGAGACACACCGGGGGGTTTTAGCCGGTAAGAGTCCGGCACACCCCTCCGCCTCTCCCCTGGTGGAGGAAGTCCATGAGGATTTCCCCCCGAAAAAAAAAAAAAAAAAAAAAAAAAGGGTGCTCTCCGATCCCAAAGCGTACCGTGAGTCCGGTGACGTTGCTACCAGTGCTTGGGAAAGTTTTAGAGCGGGTCATGCTGCGGTGCGCCCCCGCACTCCAGCGGGCGGTGTCGTCGAGTCAGCACGGGTTTTTTCGGGGTAAGTCGATGTTAACAGCGCTTAATTATATTCTGGACACCGTCGGCGGAACCACGGCCCGGTACGTCCAGGCTGTCTTTCTGGACGTTTCAAAGGGTGCGGGATGCCCGCCAAACGTCTATCGGATGCTGGCGGCGTACTTCTGCAACCGACGCGTCGGGCTCTTTGTCGGCGGGGGGGTCGTGTCGAAGACTGCTACCATGGGCTGTCCTCAGGGGTCGGTACTGGGTCCGTATTTATGGAACCTGCTGATGGACGACTTGCTTCGGTTGCCATTCCCGAACGGAGTAAAACTGGTGGCGTATGCTGATGATGTTACGATCCTCATTGAGTCTAATTCAAGAGCTGGCATCGAGGCTTCGGCCTCATGCGCCCTGGGACTCATCTCTGGATGGAGTGAGCGGAATCGGCTGGGCTTCTCACCCTCGAAGTCATTCTCGACGTCTCAATGGGGTCTCAGTCAGAAGTGTGCGGTCAACCAAAGTTATGGGGGTGGTGATCGACGCGAGTCTGTCATTCAGTGAACACGCACGTAGCATCGGTGTCGGCATCGGGTCGGCATCGGGAAAATGTCACGCATGACTGACTGATGCTGGTGGCGGCGTGTCTCCACATACGTGGTCCGCACCGCTTTGCTGAGAGCGCAACGGCCGGCTCTGATTCTGCTGACGAAGGCTTATAGGTCCACAAGTACCGCGGCCCTGCCAGTGTTAACAGGGGTGTTACCGGCGGACCTCGAGGTTGCCCGTGCTGGCAGAATCGACGAGATGCGGGGTCTGCCTCGGCAGGAACTCCGCGAGGGTAAGACAGAGGCATGGAAGGGTGCGGTCGCGGACTGGCAGCGTCGCTGGGACGCTGAGACCAAGGGCCGCGAGCTCTACTGATTCTTCCCGGATGTGACGGCAAGGCTCAGGGCAACCTGGGTCGAGCCGGACTACCAAACCTCACAGATCCTGACGGGGCATGGTAGTTTTAGAAAGAGACTGTATGACATGAAGCTGCAAGAGACGAGTGAATGTTACTGCGGTGAAGGTGACGAAAACTTGGACCATGTGCTATAGACTTGCCCGATATATGCGGACTTGAAGCGAGAGATGATGGACGGGATCGAACGCGAAGAGGAGGGACCGATTTACTACTGCGATCTCGTCAGCTCGGAAGCTAACTTCCGGCGGCTGGGTCGCTTCGCGGACGGCTGGTTCAGGATCAGGAGCGGGCTCGAGCAAGAGGATCGGCAAAGGGCGGGAGGCGAAGCCGTAATTGTTATGTCTGGAAGGCTAAGCAGCAGCTCTCCAGCGCTGGTACAGCAGTCCCAGAATGGGGAGAGTGCACAAGAAGGGACAGAATAAAGAATTTGTAAAGTCAAGAATCGCCTGCGGACGAAACAAGAAGCCAAGAGCGCTAAAGTCCGCAGTCGTCTCATGATTCGGTCGACGGCTTCGACGAAAGCGTCGGTGGGGCCATGGGAAGGTTGGTGGGATTGTCCCTATCTACTTCGTGCTCGACAACGGTCGAGGACTGGCGTGTGTTGCGTGCGCTCGTTCATTTTATTTTCGCAAATTTTGATTGGTCGTTGCCAGGGAGTTTGCCATAAGAGGCCGCGGCCATCTTGGAATACGAGTGAGATAGAGTACAGTGGGGTTTTGACGTGGCCGGCGAGTGTCGTCAGGCACCGCGGCCATATTGAAATCTGAGTGAGAAGGCGTGGGTTGACAAGACTTTGACGTTGACGTGTGTATGACGCTGTCACTCCTGACGTTTGGTGTTTTGCATCTGACGTTTGGGGTGGCTCCTTGACATTGACATTGACGTTGACAGTGACAGTGGTTGGTTGGTTTACGAAGTGTGCTGACGAGATATTTACCCACCCCGTGGTGGCCTCCGTGAATTTCACGAGTTAGCCGCGAGTGTTGGAACCCGCAGGCGGTGATAGCTCAAGTAAGTGATTCTTAAATTTTAAGAGCTTATTACACGAACGGTACCGGAGAGACAGTTTGGCGGCTGATGTTGGTGGCGGAGGCGGCTCTGTTAGAGCAGGCCATGCGCCAGCGGGAGGAGGAAATGGAGCTGCTGGAGGAGCTGCGCCGAGAATCAGGGTTTGGCACTCGCGCGCACGCCTCCCCAAAGACTTAGTGCTGCCCCTCAGGTCATGGACCTCATGGATACACCTGTACCGAAGCCGTCACAGCAGATCGGTAAAAGAACGTTGTCGTCGCCTGAAGAGGTGCAAGAGGCCCTGCGCCGCAAGGTGCAGGCGCGGAAAGGGGCGAGGAGCGAAGTGCCGCCGATTGGAGGCATCTTGTCACAGGAACCGACACGAAAACAGGTGGCCTCGCCGGCGGCCACAGCAGCAGCGCAGGAGAGGAGTCAAGAGATGGACCCGATTACCGGAGCGCCAGTTGAGGAACTGGCGGGGCTAGCGACAGCGTCCACGCGCGGCATCATGGAGGTGGTAAAGTCGAAGACCTCCCGCCTGAACAAGGACGAAGTGGCGGCTATAGGTGCGCACACGGAGAGGCTGAGCGCCGTGGTGGCGCACCTTACTCTGCGGTTAGCCGCCGCCGAGTTCCAGGTCAAGGAGCTGAGCAGAGGGGCGGCACCACCACTTTTTTAATTGTTTTACCCCAATTCCGAGAGCATTAAGTCTCGGAACAGACCAAAAAGGAGCTGCAGGTAAAGGTAAAGGCGGCGACACAAGGCATCCAGGTGCAGGCTGTAAGTCGGTTTGGGAACGCTGATGTGGTCGTGCAGACGGCCACAGAGGAAGCGGCCCGAAAATTCAAGGCGGCTGCACCACCGACCCTGAAGGCTGCAGGTCCTAATGGCAGACTGCCCCTGATTGCCATCAGGAACCTGAAGCAAGAGTGGAAGAGCTGTTGCATGATCTGCATAGGGTGAACCTTGCAGATGATCTAGAATGGCCAAAGGAAAAGCTAGCTAAAAAGCTAGCGCAGTGCAGGCTAGCCTTTAAGAAGGGCAGGAGAGACTCGGGACGAACCACAGTGGTACTTGAGTGTACCCATCAGCTCCGGGACAATCTTGTAGGGCTCGACGAGGCCTACATCGGAGGGGACTGGGCAGAGATCAGCGATTACCAAGTTTATGGCTTGCGGGCAGTGCGAAGAGAACAGACACAAGTCATCCGAATGCCAGTGGGCTTTCAGTGCTGCGCGACCTGCAAGCGGTTCAAGCGACCAGAGGCGATGGACCACAGGACGGCAGCGCTGACTTACCCGGCAAGACGACGGCCATCAACGAGACCCAGTATGGCTAGCCCTCAACGCTTCGTATTGGGCAGTTAAATCTCCAGGGATCATCAACAGCCACAACCGAGTTCCCAGTGGTTGCCGGAACCATAGGGCTGGATCTTGTGCTCGTCCAGGAGCAATATCGCCATAGTACATCGATTACTTGTAGAAGCTGCTTTGAGCGAGAGAAGTTGTCGTATGTGGTTTCAAAAGTTAAAAACCTGTGACTTTGACGTGGAAGACAATTATCTACTGATGGAAGATTCGAGCCAAACACAAGAAGAGGACGCACGTACGACACCGTTAATGAGATTGAGCCGAGCACTCAAAGAAAAACGCGCCTACTACTATTCTAGACATGTAGCAGCATGTAGCAGTGCCGGTCAAGAATTATTTTAAAACACTTAATTGGGAACTGCTTCCTCGCCTGCCTCAGTCAGCAGACATGGAACCGTCTGATTATAATCTATTCCGGTAGATGGAACATGGCTTGTCTGACCAGTCTTTTACATCATTTGAAGATACTAATAGTTGGGTCTATTCGTGGATAGCTAAAAAGACGTGGTATTCGAATGCTGCCAGAAAGATGGAAAAAGGTAGTGGTTTTTTTTGTAAAAAACGGCGGAAACTTATTTGTCATAACAAAAAACAAATAATAGCTTGGTGATAATACTTTTTAAAAGATAATCTTTATCCCACCAAAAAAATATATTAGTTTTGTTCACGTTAGAATAACATTGATCTGGCCATGACACAAAAAGATACAAATATAAAACTATTTATTTATTATTTACTTGGAGGAGTTCAAATAATAAATAAATAATATCAGGACACCTTAACCGACGTCGGTATCATCCAAATGTGAACTGCACATGCACTTTCGCGTATGTTTAGTCCATGGTGATATGAAAGATAAAGTTTATTTGAGGAAACATGTGTGTGTATATATGATGATGTTTCAATATTTTTCAGACCCAATATGTTTTACCTTTTGAGGTGTACAACTACGTATGGACGTCACAATATGACATGCTGACATTTAGCTATATGTATTTGAAAATTCAAACTTATAAACTTTATACATCAATGATTGATCGCCAGTTGTCTAACAATACTGCGTAGGTCGGACCACAAATAATTAGTTTAAATATGAAGGTAGAACGAGCAACATCTTCTGTCAAGACGAACGTCATCTCAGTCTGCCCCTGACCATAGTACCTGCAAAGGTGTCGAAACGTCGGGAAATAAAATCTAAAATTAAACCGTGACAAAATCCGTAAAAGTAGTTTTATTTCAATGTCTAACATTCGCGTAAACCTAAGAAACCACATGATATTGAATATCTTTTTCATCTAACCACTAAATAATGTAAGCCTTCCCCGTTAGATACGTATAGTAGGGATACGCTCGACTTTTCTTGAATGCCTTATTTGATACCAGCACCGCATTTAGCTTTAATTTTTTAATGTTTGTTTTTTTTTTTTACAAATAATATTATATAATTACTTTCTGTATATGTCTTCTGAATTAATATCTTAAAATAAATATTTTTATTTATATTAAGGCAATTTGATACTGAATAAAAAAATGTAATCTCGACTAACTTTTGATTGTAAAAAGTCGATTCTAACACATCACTATTTTTTTCGGGACTAAAACCCTGCATCACTGAAATGTCATTTACCTTATTCGAATTAATAATCGTACTTATACTGTTTCCATTCGTTTATTTTATTTTTGACACCTCGAGTTCTGAATCAAATAGTGATGGCATGATGCGTTTTCGAAAAGATTTTTTTGTAACAAACATCTTGTGAACAAGTTTTAATCAATTTAATACATATTTTAATCGCATTTTATTTTTTGCTACATGCATTGCATGAGGAAATGAATTCCGAAGTATATGAGAAATGGTTTCGTAAAATGTTATTATCACTCGAAGAGCCATCAATAATATTTATAGATAATGCGCCCAATCACTCTCGGCAAGCCAAAAAAAAAGTTGAAATCATAAACTGGCTCATACCGTATACCTTTATTCATATACATTAATTTGCAGCAAATACATTCGATCCTAATAATAGCTATGCAACGGTTAACTGTTTTCATTAGTATTTTTATGTATATTTATTTCAAATGATTCCGGTTTAATATATCATCACAATCATACATATATTTATTATATGTGTTGATTCTATTCGTTACGAATGGCACAACTCTAAGTGGGCGTTACCCTCCAAGAAACTATCTATTCTTATTTCAAAATATTGTTCTACTGTAATGTCGCGTTTATTGGTGTGAACTGTCAAAAAAAAAAAACGAATTTACAACGTATACACTTAAATAAAACTTTTTGTACATAAACAAACAACAAAATTAACAATACATTCAAAATTCATACACCATGTTCTTGTAAAACCGCAAAATAAATTTGTTTTCTAAGGTAAATAAATAATTACCGTTTTTATAATTTTTCCTATACATATAGCTAAAAACCTACCATGGTGCCAAATTTGATGGTTCTAAGTTTGCTAGAAGTACCTTAGCTTTTTGATGATCGGTCAGTGAGTGAATCAGTGAGTGACAAAATGGTGTAACTTTGACCGCTTATAACTCGTAAACTATTGGTTCAAATGTCATGTTATTTTGAGGTTGTGTTAATACTTACTCTAGGTCATCGAAAATCAAAACCCTTAGCTTTGTCCGTGTTACTGATACAGGGGGGGTGAAATAGCCGCGAAACGCTTCGAGAAATGAATGTTACGGCCGTGACCCTTTTGCTCGAGACTTGTCTGGGGCACTGCCGTGTCCTCAGATATCTGGGCCCAATTTTTCAACACCTTATGTCTTATGACACTATATAAAAAATCCAGTTACCGATCCCAACTCTCACTTCAGCAGTACCGTCCACAAAAATAATTTGACATCTTCTTAATATCAAATTACTGTGAAAATTACAACTGTCTGGCTATCACCCTTCCTGAGATACAGCCAGGTGACAGACAGACGAAATTATCGTCTATCGTTATTATTAAACTTCATAGTTTTTCACATCTTGAAAATCACGCAGACAAAGCTCGCGGGCAACAGCTACTTTGTACTATTAAAAGCCCATTTGACGTTAGTTCTGTCATACAAATTTATTGTCATCATATTATTATGTCATTTTATTTTATCAGCGATAATAAATAATAATTAGCGCTTTGTTGTGTTTATATTTTCCAAAATATTTTTGAGTTACTACTTTGTTGTTTTGAATGTCTCGATAGGTTTTAATTGTTAACTCATACTACCGATTTTAGTTTAACAAGTGACTGCTAGGGGAGCTGTATATTTTGTCATGGATATTTTTTACGCAGACTCTAGTGAGCTCGGTTACTAAAAACTCATGGTAAGGGTACTGAATCCACCAATTGATTCGGAAACCAAATAACATTTGGAAACGAGCCTCTTCACCGAGGCCGAAGAAATTGAATGTGTCAAGTTCAGTAAGAAAGGTCTGGCGTCCGTTTGTTGGGACGCTGAAGGAATTTTGTGGAATACCTAGAAAAGGGAGCCTCTGTTACGGGCTGTTATTACGCAACCAAATAAAAAGACTGCGGGAGGTCATCAAATAAAAATAACGAGCCAAACTCCAAACAAGTGACAAGTGACTGAAGGACAGGCTCACAAAGCCACCTTTGAGATGGCTGCCAGTCAAGAAACGGGATTCGAATTGCTTGAGCACCCACCCTGTTCGCTAGATCTAGCTCCAAAAACTAGAAGCAAAATAAATGAGGACGATAGCGAGGTGATGACTGCCGTAGAGGCGTTTCTGGAGGATCAAGAAAAATATTTTTTCTAGAGGAATTATGGGCTTAGATATGGACTGAATGCATTGACTAACTAACAAATACACTATCTAGAGTTTTGTAGTCCAATATCCATTATTTTATATTGATTATCATTTCTTTTGGATCGCCGTAAGTGTTATACCGTATCGCGTGAGTGTTATAAAATTCCACCAACAAGATGTAGCGCCTCGACAGCCAAAAAACAACAGTCTACAGTAAGTGCAATTAAATTCATGCCAACGACTCAAAGAATTCTGAAATAAAATTCGTTGCTCTCGTTGCTGAGCATAAATATTTCATGTCATGGATCACTTAGCAGATTTTTTATCTAAGTAGTTTCCAGATTCTAAGATCATCATCGGCCTAGCCTTTTCCCAACTATGTTGGGGTCGGCTACCAATCCAACCGGTTTCAGCTAAGTACCAGTGTTTTACAAGGAGCGAATGCCTATCTGACCTCCTCAACCCAGTTACCTGGGCAACACGATACCCCTTGGTTAGACCAGATTCTAAGATAGGCAAAGATATTGGAATTAGAAATAGCTGTATTGGAAAAACTGAAAAAGAAAACCTGATCAGTGATTTAAATTTGATAAACGAAAATAGCTGTAGTGGTTAGGTATTTCGATCCAAGGAATAAAATTGATACCTCCGTTTTGCCAACATGTTGCCAACGCCGAAAAACGTTGTCATACTTTCATTGATTCTATTTAAATTATGACATAAATATAGAAAATATAATATGTTTCGGTTCTGATGGATGCAACACAATGATGGGAAGAAATAACTCAGTGTCAAATAGATTTTGTCACAATTGTCCAGGTATAATTGTGATCAAATACATTTGCCATTCCCCACATCTTTGCGCTAGTGACACATGTAAAACTTCCTTATAATTGTGCAAATACGGCTCGAAATATTTACAACTCCTTTAAATTCAGTAGTAAAAGACAGAGTGAGTTTAAAAGTTCCAGTATTTTGCTGAGGCGGATGTGCAATGTGCATGTAATACAATTCTTAAACTAGCACGAACCAGATGGTTGTCTTTGTGTAGGCGTTTGTAAACCATACTCTGCTAACGACGAAATTATGTTAGAAATAGCAAAATTTGATTAAAAAAAAGAATGATTTCCAATGAGAAGGAAGAATCACTTTCAACGTTATTTCCATTACTACCTAGAATTACCCCAAATCTAAGGTCGACTTGAGTAGCGGAAGTACCACAAAGATTTGGATTTAAGTCAACCTCCTGACATGTTTTGGCACCAGGTAAGTTTCCAAGTAATCTTAGTTTATATTATTATAGCAACCAGACCCTAATCATATATTTTTTCCAGGTAGAACAACTACGGGTTAGTGAAGAGTATGCCTATTTCAAACAGTTGTGAAAGTTTATGTTAGCTATTGTAGGTATCTCGAATGCCGAGTGCGAAAGAGTCTAGCAGAGTGAACGACATTAACCCTTAAATGGACAATGTTGTTTTTAAACAATATACTAAACATCACAGATAAAATTATCTTTATTTTATTTTTTTGTTAATTTTGACAACTAGTTCTTATTTCTGAACGAATTTTGTACTTTTTTTAATGTTGGCACTATCCAATATTTTTATGCATTAAAAATAAATGAATGTCAAATGTCACTTTGAAGAAAACTTTTCTAGTGGCGCGAAACTAAGTTTTGAAGCTGTGTTCGGACTTTAATAAAATATAATGAAAGAATATAACATATTTTTATTTGCTTGATTATATCTTCAATTACATGTTCATGTTGTAAAACATTGAAAATTACTTGATGCTACTGTCGAATTACGCGAAATCTGGTATGTTGTAGGAAAACTACAATGCGCATTGCCTGCTAAATAAATGCATGTTTGGTGAAGGGTTTTTATTTTGCTTTTCAGCATGCCGCGATTACTAGAAAGCGAAATTACAAAGTATTTAGAAACTCTTGAAGATTCAAAAGATGGCTTAGACGGCTCGGACTCCGAAGTAGAGGATGAAGGTCACTATTATCAAACAGCTCGAGATGTTCTTCGGGACCTTGAAAATAGTGATGAAGGTGAGAATGCCCAGTCTGATGAAGTGGATGCTGATCCTCCTCTCGTAATTGACAACGATCAAAATATGCCAGACCCTCCTATTTTGGAAGCCGGAGAAGCAGTACCCCAGAGTAGATCACAAGGGATTTCTAAGCGACCTCTGGTTTGGCGAAAACGGAATCTTGTTACTGCTGAAGACAGCCTTATTTTTAGGGGAGAAACTCAGATAACGGAAGCATTGATGTCTTGTAACACGCCGTATGATTTTTTTTCATTTTTTTTTACATCAGATCTAAAAAAGCAAATTGTAGAACAAAGTAACTTATACGCGGCCCAGAAACAAATATCCAATCCTGAAATAATAAATGAAAATATCCTAAATAAATTCCTAGGCATTCTGATTTACACCTCAGTCATAAAATTTCCAAACACCAGGGCTTACTGGAGTGATAAATTTGGTTATGATCACATAAAAAATACGATGCCGTTAAAAAAATTTGAAAAAATAAGATCCACTCTCCATTTTGCCGACAATACGCTATGCTTACCCAAAGATCATCCAGACTATGACAGGCTATTCAAAATAAGACCTCTTGAGGAAATGCTCAACTGCCAGTTTGGAAAGGTTCCCTTAGACCAAAGGCTTTCCATAGACGAGCAGATGTGTGCAACCAAAATGAGCCATTACATAAAACAATACATGCCCAATAAACCCCACAAGTGGGGGTTCAAATTATATCTCATCTGCAGTCTACAAGGATATGCTCATAGATTTGAGGTTTACAGTGGAGGGGGCTCCAAAAATAACATCTTACCTGGTGAGCCAGATTTGGGAGAGTCTGGAAATACAGTCGTCAGGTTAGCTAGAATGGTACCACGCAATGTGAATCACATTATATACTTCGACAACTTCTATACTTCTGTGCCTCTCGTCACCTATTTAGCTAAGGAAGGAATTTTCTCACTGGGAACAGTAAGAGTAAACCGATTGAGAAACTGCAAATTGCCTGACAAAAACACTATAATGAAAAAGAACGTACCCAGAGGATTCTATGAGGAAAACGTGGCGACTGTGGATGATATTGACGTAAGTGCTGTTGTGTGGAAAGATAACAAGCCCGTTAACCTTCTTTCCACTTACGTAGGAGCAGAACCAGCAACCACAGTCACGCGCTTTGATAAATCGAAGAAAGAGAGAGTTGCTATTCCATGCCCCAAAGTCATCAAGGAGTACAATGCTCACATGGGGGGCGTGGACTTATTAGATTCATTTATAGGTCGTTATCACATCACAATGAAGAGCCGCAAGTGGACCATGCGCTTATTTTATCATTTCCTGGACCTCGCAGTTATAAATTCATGGGTTATGTTCAAGAAGGTAAATAATATAAAAGGAAATGATCAACTTCTCAATTTGGGTACATTTAGACTAGAACTTGCCGAAACCCTATGCAAATTCGGTCTACCTGCAAATGGCGCTAAACGTGGTCGACCTAGTGGGAGCACAATACAAAGAGAACTTGTAATGAAGAAGTTCCGAGGACCAGCTCAAGCAATTCCTTTGAAAGACGTCAGATTGGATCAGACATGTCATTGGGCAGTTTGGCTGGATAAGCAGCAGAGGTGCAAATTCCCGAAATGTTCAGGATTTACGTTCAAAATGTGCCAAAAATGTCGTGTATCTTTATGTGATACGAAAAAAAGCAATTGTTTTTATAAATATCATAATTTAGAATAAATAAACACATTTAAAAACAATATCCACTCTTATTTTAGCCATACTTGCAAAATGTCATTGGATGCGCAATGTAGTTTATAAACAACACTCACATTATTGCAAAAAAAAATTAGTAAATTCATGTCTAGATTTTTTTACTCATTTTTCCTAGACAGTAATACATGTCTATTACACAAATATATTTTTTTAAAACGTAAAAAAAAATCGTCCATTTAAGGGTTAAAACGAAAATACGAATAAACTTACGAAAACCATCAAGGGAGACCTTTTATCGCAGCAGGCCATACAGCGAAACGGAAAAAATGTATTGACTTTAATAATTCCACTAAAGATATGATTGAGAAACATAAATAAATATATTGTATGTGAGTTTTATTTTAACTCTAATCCTTCACTAGTACTGAACGGGCAAGGTAAATATAAATTACCACATAATTTTGGAAAATCTATCGTGTTTTTGAAGACCATCCAATAGATTTTAGAGTTGGCAGCACTAGTTCCACCTCACAATCCGAAATGAGTTACTCATACAAACTCATTCATATGGCGTGTTCTACTCAACTCTAAAACCACCAAAGAACGGTAAAATCCTTTGAGTTTCCTAATAAAACCACAACTATAACCGGTTTGGATGAAACCTGAGATTTGCTGTAATTTTGAAAGCAATTTATTAAATCTGGAGAGCAGGTCAGGAGCAGAGATAATAAAATTTTGAAATTATGCCCGCAAAAAACAGAACTGTACGTACGATGTGTGTTATTGTAGAATGGTATTTTTTAAATATGCTTGTTGTTACTTTGGATCCTTTGCTAAGTGCATAAAGGCCTAAGTTAGACGCCAAGAAAAAGTAGAGCTTTTTTGCTGAAACTCTCGACAAAATTCAATCTCAGGAAACTGAGTTCGAGTATTTGGATATAGGCAACGAAAGCTATAAGGAAAATTTGTAAAAAAAATATACATATACATACATATTTGTAAAGGATTTGGCTGGAATCAAAAACCAATAATTATAAAAAGAACGAATAAGGATTTTTGGAAATAGCTTAAGGTAGTTGTAGTTCATTTTTTTTATTTTTAACTAGAAAGTACTCTTAGGTCAACTTAGGTCCATTTTGATGTTAAATCACCTAATCTCGTTCTTATTTCAGAACATCATTTAATCTTTACTCAGCTGAATCGAGTAGAGAATCAATCAAAGAGAAGTAGTAGAGAATCAAGATTCAAATCGCATCTCAAGCAGAGAATACATATCTTCTTGCCGGGAGCAGAAAAAAATGTAGGGAGGAAGAAAAATGTAGTGTGCTAGAACTATTAACAGAAATACTCAAACAGTTCAAATATATAGTGGAAAAAAACAGATGGCGTAAGCGCAGCGAAGAAAAAGGCTGCTTAGACGCATATTGCGGAGAAATTTAATGCCTCATCTATGATAAATGAGTCTGTAAATATCTTTTTATATTTTAATCCTTTTTTTTTATTACCTCCACTTACGGTTATGATTTAATTTCAGTTTTACAAGTATCTAAATAATGAACAAAAAAAAGTAAAAGTTCTAAGCAGTCAATATAAGCTACTATCGCTCATTTAATTTATTATATCTCAATTATAGAGGCATCAGAAGAACAATTAAGGCGCCTTTGGCAAAATTTGATGACCTGTCAAAGAAATGCCCTAACAAGAAAGTGTCAACACAAAATGGCCACTGGTTGTGGTGGTTCATGCCCTGATACTGAAATCAACCCGGATATAGCCGAGATTTCTACCGCGCGCTTCGTAGAAACACAAGATACTTTGGACTCGGACCATATCGGTAAGTAATCAGTGCAAATTTCTATCTTGATTTATTATTCATTACTATCAATCAAAATAAGCCTAGAATATGTACAGTGAGTATAATCTCATCCTCTAAGAATTTTAAAGACTTTGTTTAATTTAATTTCAGAGGTGGAAACTGTTTAGGAAACATGTCATGGAAACTAAAGTACTTGCTCCTGATTTTCCTAGACAAAATCCAGGGATCACAATCCAGCCAAATCCTATTATCTCACATAGCTCCATTACCAAGTGGTTCCCAAAATAAGAGAATAAAATTAAATGAAAGATGCTAGTCCGGAAGGAGAAGATACTTAATTAACCTATAGTTTAGGTACAAATTCCTACTGAAAGTAATGTTGCTGTTAACCACGACAAAATATCAAAACCATCATTATCTTCTCATGAAAATAGCAATGACGCCTTCATTGCTACGTATTCTCAAAGTGAGTACACAGTTTCAAAAAATGTGGCACCAACACTGACTTACATACATGGAAACCTAACAACACATTCTGCGACTTCCTTTTCAACTGTTAATACTCCCACTTCTACTAAGCTAAGTCGCCAGTCTACTTTTAAAACTGATAAAGGCGAGAAAAGTCTCATACATAAAAAAAGGCTGGTAAACAAGCGAGCAGATTCAAAAAAATCAGGGAAAAAAATTTATCACGTAGGAAAACAAGTACAAGAAAAGCAGTTATCAGAACCATGTTATGAAAAATGTCGAATGAATTATAAATATATAAACAATGAATGGAAGAGTAAAATACAAACATTAAATAAATGGAAATAATTAGAAATTAATAATGCGCTCTTCCTCTCTTCAATTACTTAAACTTTGCTGTGCCCGACAGGGTCAACAAGTGTTTCTAAATTTTATTTCATCTTTACCACCTGTAATTGTACATTATGGATTGCAATAAAATTTGGTATCTCGGACACCGTTATGCAATGCGTTATACGTAAAAAGTACCAAAACTCCGACAAATTATGTTAGTGGAGTGCATGTTTGTATATGCGATTAAATGCAGAATCTAGATGGGAATGAGAAATGAACCCCCACCAAAATTGAAAGCAGCTTTAGAAAACTTTACCAGAGGGAACCTACCACGAAAGGAAACAGGTCCACATTGATATGCGAGGTCACCCCGGAAATTAGGGAGGAGATCCTCAGCTCAGGGAACGGTGTTCATTGGACGCGGCATCATAAAGGTGGGCGACCATGACGGGGTAACTTGCTGCAACAAGTGCCAGCAAATGGGCCACAGGGAAACGTATTACCGGGCAAAGACGTGGACGTGCGGTAGATATGGAGAGAACGGCCACAATTGCTGCGGCACATGTAAGAAGTTGAAGCAGAATGAACACCCAGTAAGGTCTACCAGAAACCGGCTCGCGAATCGCGAGTTGTCCATAGGATCGTATATATGGTTTGTTATTGTTTGCGGTACGCGGTTAAAAATACTTTTAACTTGTAATAAATAGTAGTGTAATTGTAAATATAATTAATACTCTGTAAGTGATTGTGCGAACTGTGCTATATTTTGGTAACAAACTGATCGCGAAGAATTTCATTGCGAAGGCGACTAAAAGATAAACTTGTAATTTGGAATCATTTTTCTCAAGACAATATGAATAAGACTGCAAAGTGCAATTACTGTTCGATAGAAAGCGCGATTACGGCTGGAAATACAGGTAATTTATCCCGACATATGAAACGTCAGCACCCTACAGTACCAATCAACCCCATAGTAAGGGAAATCACTCCAATAGAAATAACTTCAGAAAATACTGCTGCAGCAGCACATGATCTTCAATCAGAACCTGGAGATCCAAAAGAAATGCCTACTATACCAACAACAGCTTTGGCAATAACTTCCCGGAAGCGTAATTAGACCCAAATACCATATTGCTAGTGTGTATTCATCTATGACCCAAATGACAGATTTTATACACAATACAACACCACTCCCACCTATTAGAGCAGCGCAATTAGATAATCAATTAGTGAAAATGATTGCAAAGGAGTACCATCCCTTCCGCTTGGTTGAAGGTGACGAATTTAAAAAAGTCATAAATAAACTGAATCCTAGATATTCACCTTCTACTAGAAAAACCTTAAGCCAGGTCCTCAACTTTATTCAAAAATGCTTCTCGAAGTTGAGCAACAAATCGATGTGGCGCATGGTATATGCCTGACCACAGTTGCATGGACATCAATAAATAATGTTAGTTTTATAGCTCCAACAGCACATAACATTTTATGAAGTAACTACGGAAATCTCAACAGAAAAACAAGTGAGCCTTTCTAAGGTAATTGTTTACTGTAAACTTCTCAGACAGCACCTTAATAAATGCGACACAACCACATTAACTATACAAACACAAAATTTAGTCGAAACTTTGAAAAAACAGGTATACAAATGATTTTATGAGAAAACAGATGTCGAAGCTCATATGCTATTTGCTGAAGCGAGTATTTTAGATCCTAGGTTCAAGCAAAGAGGATTTATGGACATAAATAAATATGAAAGAGCACTGTCGGCCCTTAAAAAGAAGGTCGGCCTTAACAACGTGGGAAACATCGTTCCGATAGTAATGCAGCCATCCACTTCTACGACGACGCCCGCGCCCTCACCATCGTCATCCATTTAGCAGGATTTTGACCAGGAGGTGGTTGCGCTTATTCCAACTAACCCTATTGCTGCTGGAATTGTGGAAATTGATAAATATATACAAGAGCCGCTGATAAATCGCAACGAAGACCCTCTTGTCTGGCGGCACGAGCAGAAACATGTGTATCCGATATTGTATAATTATATTTTAAAGAGGTTACATTTAGTGGCAACTTCCGTGCCATGCGAGCGCACATTTTCCAAGGCGGGTCTAATTATGACTGAATCACGGTCACTGAATCAAGATTATCGAAAAAATTAGCTGAGCTGCTATTCATAGCCAGCATTATGAAATAAAGTCATATGCACATAAAATAAAATAAAAAAACGAAAAAAGGACAAAAAAAATAGGAACTTAAAAATTATTGTAAATAATAGTTGATTTAAAGACGCCTATCAAAATTATGATTTTGATAGAGAGTCCTAAGCCTGTAAAGCATGAAGGAAAATCAATTGTTATATTATCAATATCGCCATGTCAGTCGAACGTTCCGCGGATATGGACGGATATGGATTTCAGTGAAAGCGGATTGGGACATATCGGATATAAATTAGCGAATAATATGGATATGGGATCTGAATATATATCTCGAACTCGGAATTATATGTTACATATCCAATCCTTCACCGGACATTCCTAATTGGAACTTCTTATAATCAATAATAAAAAATCTAATCAACTCAACTATTTGAGTCATAACTTAAAAATGTAATAACAACGACACTATGACAGTTGCTATGGTGACAATTTTTGCTTATTCCTCGCAAAAACAATGATGCCCGTAGGCCCGCCACTTACATATCGAAACATTTCTTCCGTAAACCCCTTTTTTCAGTTAAAAAGTAGCCTATGTCCTTTCTCAGGCTCCAAATACAAGACTATCTGTAACAGATTTGATCACAATCACAGACAGACAGACAAAGATACATACGCATTTATAGTAATTTGAAAGTTGGTAGGTTGGATATTAATATTAATCATTTACGGTTAAGACAATTGCAATTAATGTTGATTTTTTAACAAAGAACGATAACAACTAACTCCTGCACAAAAACCAAGTGACTCGTCAACTAAGTAGTGACTCACATCACATGATTTGAGATATTTCACTGTTCTACGCGCAGACATACGAAGCCCCGCTGTAGGAACTTGGGAAGCGAGAGCTTTGAGTAGCTAAGGTCAATTTATCGACACCTCTCCTTTTCACTAGAGAGTTTCCTATCGGAGCTCCGCGCTCATCTCGGGACCCAAGAGGGAATACGTGCACCCCCCAATTCCCCAGAATTCCCCTGCTAGTAAAGCACAACACTATCAATAGGAACTTTTTGATACAATTCTAAGCTTTGATGTCGAGTGCGAGAACGATGAATACAGACTACGCAAAATCTTCTCGACACATGGAAGAGAAAATAAATAGCGAACCACTTCTATCAGATGTAATCCAGAATGAGCACAACACCATCTATTAACTTACATTCATAGTTTTAAAACCTCATTAATTTTTGCTTTTATTCTAAGATTGACATCAACTGCAGAATTCACGAATACCAACTACGCAAAAACGTCTCCATAAGTGGACACCGAACTCCGAACCACTAATATTAGACACTAGCTGTTGCCCCTGACTTCGTCCGCGTGGTTAGAAGATATAAGTTGGGAATTTTCGAACGGAAGCCCTCGAAGATGAATATTTTTCCCCATTTTTGCCACATTTTCCATTGTATATACCCTAAGGGCGCTTTCAATTTAGACGGTTGTTGCCGGACTGCTGCCGCACGGTTGTTACTACCATGAGCCGTACTGCTGCCGGACGACAGCAGTATGACGTAAATCGTCTTATTTGAAGAGATACGCGGCTGTAGACCGATCGAATTTTAGTGATTTCCATCGAAACCCAACTTTAGTCGGTGCCATGGACTCTGACGATTAAGTGTTAGTTCTCTTGCGTCAGTAGAAACATAAACGAGGGCGTCGCCAATGTTTTTATTAAAATACCCTAGATTTTTTGAACTATTTTAGAATGTCTAGAGAATGTTTCTATGAATTATATGAATCCCACACGGAGGGCTGCAACTCGTATTTCATTTATAAAATCTTCTGTATTTAAATCATCCATAATTAGGTAGGTATGCTCGAAAACGTCTAAGAAACACGATGCCTTTACAGCACTAGCGAACAACGACTGAGACAGTTTGTTGCCGTTCCGCCAACGGACGTGCGCAGCTGCTGTCGCACGACTTTGCGTCGAGGCATTTTGTATGAAAAATCATAACCACCCGTGCGCAGTACGATACATGGACTGCAGCAGTCCGGCACCAATCGTCTAAATTGAAAGCGCCCTTAAACCTTCTTCGACGAATGGTCTATTGAATACAAAAATATTTTTTCAATTTGAACCAGTAGTCCCTGAGATTAACGCATTCAAACAAACAAACTCTTCAACTTTATATATTGGTATAGATAGTCCAGAATCAGCACAACACAATCATATAACCTGAATTAATAATTTATAAACATCATTAGTTTTGGTTTCATTCCAAGATTTGGAATCGAATGCATGAGTGACGAATTAGAACCACTGCTACTGACTAGTTGTCTAGAATCAGCAAAACAGCATTAATAAACATAGCATAATTATTTTGTAAAACATTTTCTTTTGGTGCATAGATTTGAAGTCAACTGAAAAATTCACGAATACAACTACGCAAAAACGTCTCCACAAATGGACCATGAATTGCGAACCACATCAATCAACTTTAATGAACAATTTTAAAACATCATTATTTTTGGTTTTACT
This sequence comes from Trichoplusia ni, assembly GCF_003590095.1. Taxonomy (NCBI): domain Eukaryota; kingdom Metazoa; phylum Arthropoda; class Insecta; order Lepidoptera; family Noctuidae; genus Trichoplusia; species Trichoplusia ni. Next base: position 2,207,859 of record NC_039497.1, read on the forward strand.
TTAAGATTTGTTTTCGAGTGCGAGAGTGACTAGAACAGACTACGCGAAATCTTCTCGACAGATGGAAGACAAATTCCGAACCACTACTACTACTAGATTTTATTATTATTATATATCAATATATTTCTATAAGAGTAGTAGAGCCTTCTTATATAAAGTAACTAGCAGTTGCCCGCGACTTCGTCCGCGTGGTAAACAAACCCGTAGTACATAATTTTGTTCTATTGTCAATAGTATTAGCAGCGTACGCAGAAATAGGTTTTCGATTTTATACCTTTGGTTACATTATCGCAATTTTCTTACGGAACCCTAATATTTTTCAAAATAAATTATAGCCTATGTTCAGCGGCGATAATGTAGCTTCTCAACAGTGAAAGAATTTTTCGAAACGGTCCAATAGTTTCGAAGCCTATTCGTGTCAAACAAACAATCAAATCTTTCATCTTTATAATATTAGAGTGGAGTTTCGCAGCAGAGAATTGGTTAGTGCTTCAAGGCATGATCCAGTACATCAAAATGCCTGTGCCAAGCGCAGAAACAAAGACTGCAGACGATGAAAAGACTAAGGTAAAGTTAATATAGACTATTAATTCAGGGCTGTATGTTCACATCAAGGAAACGAAAACTTCGTTTGAGCTGTCGACGAAGCTGAAAAACATGTTTGATGACTCCGGTTTTTCAACAAAAATCTCTTTACTGCGACAGTTAATTTCAATCAGGCAAAAAACTGCGATTCTATTTTTGTAACTCAAGTCGGGGGTTCGCCATCTCAGATGAACGGATAGGATCATTATTATTATTAGCGGGTCAGGCAAAAAAGTATTCTCCAATGATCATGGCAATCGAGCATTCTGGAATACAGATTACCACAGTTTCTCTAAAATCGAAATTGATTGATTTGGAAGTTTCTTTACATTTTGAGACCAGTGGCGCTGCATTTTCTGCAAATAGACCGTACTAGAAGAAGCGATACAAAAATGTGATCGAGGGTTATAAATGCAAAGAAATCGGGTACTTTAAAATTCAATGACAGTTATTGCAGAATTCGAAATATGAAGAATGATATAGTAGCCACTGAATACTTCATAAACAGTGTTTACAAGTTGAATTTAAAACCACAGATTGTATGATAGCAGCACTACAATTGGCAAGTGCAGAATTATGGCACAAGCGCCTAGCACACATCAATAGCAGTGATTTGAAGGAAATGAGAAATGGCAACGTAGGAATAAACTTTTCTTCTCCTAGCGACACAAAGAAGAAGAATTGTGTAACCTGCTGTGAAGGCAAATAAACAAGGCTACCATTTTCACGTAGTGAATTATACCAGCAAAGAGACATAACAATTCGACTTATCCGTAGAACAGAGTCCGATGTGATCAAGGAGCAAAAACGAGTTAAATAACCAGACGAGTTAAGGAATACGAACTCTGCAGACGTATGTTTTTATAATTTCCGTAAGTTATTTAGTTTCGGAATTATAGAATCGAATAACGTTCAATCTGACATTAGCTCCGCGTAAAAACGCACTAAGTGTTCAAGGGGCGGCGCGGGCGCCCCGGCCGTCGACAGTCCGGCCGCTGTTTGTTGGAAGGAGGACGTTTTTGTGGCATGCGCTATTAAAAATATTAATTTTCAAGTGTTTTGCATGGTCAGACAATTGTGCTGGCCAAAATCGGAACCGTTTTGTATTTTCATCGTATGTTTATACAGTTCAACATATGCATAACACACCGATTTTTACAGTAGGGACATACACAAAATGAAGGAGACAGTGTCCACTCAGTCATTGAGAGAGCTTCTCAAACCAAAACTATTTACGGCCAAGAACGAAGGAGAACCCTATGTTGTCCGCAACGTAACCCAAAATGACGTGTTTGACTTTAAATGTCTTGTTAATAATAAGGTCTGGATGAAAGACATTAAGGGCAAGAAGATTAACTGGAGTAACATTCGAGAAGTTCATGCAGACGGTAATGATTCTAACAAATTGTTTTTTAAATATGAATTGACTCAACCTGAATATAATATTTTAGTAATCCGCGGTAACACGAGTAACTCGGTACAAACTGAACTAAAACGTGCATATTCTGAACCTATTATGGTTCCTGCTGCTAAATATAAAGACTTAATGGATATGTGCCGCTCAAAAGTAATTCCCCTAGAATACCATCCATACTAAACTCTTTGCCACATCACACCTCTGTTGATGTTTCTGAAGAATCGGATGATGACCTGTCGGAGTAATAATTTTATTTTTGCTGCTTCTTTTTTTTTTGTTGGTTTTTATACAGTAGATTTACCGAAACAATGTTAATTGCAATAATCACTAAACTAAGTTATTTAACGTTTGTCTACGTATAATTGTATTGTTGTTAAGCATGTGCTCGGTCACGATGTAAGACTGATTGATAGTACTATGAAGGCTGGTTGTTATATGCTTTATTTTCAATTAAGTAACTATTGCGAAGTTAAATATCTTCATATACGTACGTATTTTCCGTCGTTATGTTAAGCATTTATGTACATTTTATAAGTTTAAGACTGCTAATTTAAGTCCGTGCCATAGTCATGTAGGTTACCTAGCCATAATGTGATACGATATGCCATTTAATTACTATTTTAAGTTTTATGCCATCAAGGCAGTTTTAGGTAGGTACCGTATACGTTAAGTGTTCTTATTGTTACGACGTATAGAACCTCGCGTAGATCACGATGCGTCTGATTGATAAAATTATAAAAATTGAATGTTATTTTGTTAAAAATATGTTATTGTTGTTTTTATTATAGTGCGAAGTTTAAATTTCTTGTTACAACATACCAAAAAATCTAAATGTCAAGTCGCACCGTTCTCTAACCTCTACTGAAAAGTATCAATACTACAGATCGGACTTTATTCTACGGATGAGTCGAATTAGTCCATGAAGATGTGTCCGGGCCTGTAGATACAGTCGTTAACCGAAAGAGCCAGTTTCAATAGATTTGACATCAACCTCAAGATTGGCGAATACCAGATACGCAAAAATGTCTCCACAACGACACCGAACTCTGAACCGATTTTATTAGATGTTGTAAAGAAACAGCACGATACCATCAATAAGCATGCATTAACAATTTTAAAACCTAATTACTTTTTGGTTTTATTCTAAGATTTAAAATCAACTTCAAGATTTGCGAATACCAACTACGCAAAAACGTCTCCACAAATAGACGACGAACCCACCATTATTAGACGTTGTCCAAAATCAGTACAACACCATCAATTAACTTGCATAATTATGTACATTTTTCATTTTGTATTGATATAAATGTATCTAAATATTTAGTTTAGTTTATTGTATAAATATTTTTCAATTGATGTACATGCATAAACAATGTGTAATATTTTCAGATATGACATCAACTTCTTAAATTCACGAACACCAGCTAAGCAAAAACGTAGCAAATGGACACCGAACTCGACCACGAATTGGGAACCACTACTATTATCTGATGTAGTCCAGAATCAGCACAACACCTTCAATTAATAATTTTTAAACATCATTACTTTTTGATTTTATTCTTAGATTTGACATCAGCTTCAAGATGGTGAATACCAGACCAGAATCAGCACAACACAATCAATTAACTTGCACAAATAATTTTTGAAACACTATCTTTTCGACATCAACTGTAAAATTCACGACTAAGCAAAAACGTCTCCACACATGGACAACGAATTGCGAACGACATCTTTTAGATGTAGACCAGAATCAGCACAACACTCACTATGAATTAACTGGAATTAATCATTTAAAAACATCATTTTATTTTTTTTATTTTAATATTTGACATTAAACTTCATGATTGGCGAATACCAGCTACCCAAAAACGTCTCCACAAATGGACACCTAACTCCGAACCACTACTATTAGGAGTAGGCTACAATCAGCACAACACCATCAATTAACTTGAATTAATAATTTTAAAACATTTTATTTTCATTCTAACTAAACTTGATTTCGAGTGCAAGAGACGAATGATGATGACGAATACCAACACACAAGACGTCTTGACAAATGGACAACGAATTACGAACCACTTCTATTAGATGTATTCCAGAATCCAGAACTTGAATTAATATTTCTTAAACATCATCACTTTTTAGTTTTATTTTAAAATAGGACATCAGGTTCAAGATGGCAAATACCAGACCAGAATCAGAACGACACAATCAATTAACTTGCATGAATAATTTTAAAACATTTTTTTTCAGTCTAACTTGATTTCGAGTGCAAGGGATGAATGGTAATGACGAATACCAACTACACAAGACGTCTTGACAAATGGACAACGAATTACGAACCACTTCTATTAGATGTATTCCAGAATCCAGAACTTGAATTAATATTCCTTAAACATCATCACTTTTTAGTTTTATTTTAAAATAGGACATCAGGTTCAAGATGGCAAATACCAGACCAGAATCAGAACGACACAATCAATTAACTTGCATGAATAATTTTAAAACATTTTTTTTCAGTCTAACTTTATTTCGACTGCAAGAGATGAATGGTAATGACGAATACCAATTACACAAGACGTCTTGACAAATGGACAACGAATTACGACTTCTATTAGACGCTGTCAGTACAACACAATTAATTAACTTGCATAAATAATTTTAAAACATTTCCTTTTGGTACATAGTTTTGACATCAACTTCAAAATTCACGAATACCAACTAAGCGCAAACGCCTTCACAATTGGACAACCAGTTGCGAACCACCACAGACCTTCTTTTTTGAGCTACATTCCAAAATCTGGACAACAATAGCAACGTAGTAGTATTCGAATCTACCTCATAGCTGATTGAAAACAACTCAAAACTCAAAATAACGATTTTTGATGACGCGAATGACGTTGTTTTAGATAATGCTTTTCATATAGAAGACCAGTTTTCATTGTTCTGTTTTTTCTTATTCTCTTGCATCCAATATTGTTCACAGATCCAGCTGTCATCTTTATCTTGTAGCAGCTGTTTGCAGTTTTCGAATTTATTTCTATGTCTGACAGCTTATGCAAACATATCGTGAACGGGTCGCCACCTGGAACGCAGTAAGGCTTAATTAAATATCAAGTTATTTAGTCAATTAATCTTGGTTTAATAGTGTAATCATAAACTGTTATTTTTATAACAACCCTTAAAAAAATATTGAACGCTTGATACAACGTATATACAAAAACCATAACGCTACTATGCGGGGGGCGTGAGCAGTAAAGTTTTAAATTTTTGGACCCACCCGTAATATCGTGTAATATAATTATTCTCTTTCAAGTCTAATATAGGCCTAGCGCGAATAAATTAAATATCGTCTAATTAAGAAAATGAATAACTGTGTTAATGCCAAAAACCATATATGATATACTTATAATTAAGGCGTAAAACAAGTTTTTAGCAAAAAATATAAAATATTTTTAATCTGACCCCCTCTTAATTACCGCATTTTCTTTTTGATAGAAAATGTGTGAAATATGATAATACATTTGAGTAAAAAATATCAGCGTAAAATAATAAAGGGCTTTTGAGAAATATTTTTTTAAATTTCCTCTAGGGCTGTCTCTAGCCCTCTGAAACATATGATTAATATATTTTGCTTATTATTAAAATTTTCATTTGATTTATACTAGGCTATTTAAATGATTATATGACACTCGCAAAACTAGCTAAACATTTTAAACCGATTTAGATAAAGGTACTCAATTTGGATTATATTTTTTACTACTATTTTTATTGGTTTTAAAGTGCTTAGAAATTGATTCTAAGAAGTTTCAAGATTTTTGCAATGGTGTAGCAAACAAATAACCAAATTTAAAGAAACCAAAATTATAGATTCTCAGATATCTATTCCAATAGGAATGCTCTCAGAACAAGCCGGCGAATCTCGCAACAAATTTTGGCGCTACGATCGTGAACACCACACTCGTAAATTTAATCGCGAAAAAACAGTCATTGACTTGTGACATCGAGCGTTAGGGTCTTCTGACCCTCTTTTGTCGAGTTTGTCAATTGCCAAAAGACAAAAAAAAAAGGAAAATCGACAAAATTCCAGAAAAGGTACTAAAACTTTTAAAGCCGACTATGGATAACGTGGTCATCCATGGCGACCCGCTGTTGCAAAAATCGAATGATAAATTCGAATGTGATTCTGACGATACTGACGATACTGACGAAATTAACACAATACTATCGTCAAACGAAATATTCATAGATAGTGATAATGACGACATTGACAAAATGTAAATTTTTCTGTAGTGCATAGATATATAACACTAATACTATAGCATGAATAAATATAACTGTACACACTATAAAACCACATACGGATTAATCGAATTGTACATACACTCAATATAAACACATAACCGATGCTTATCCTTCGTGCCTGGTAAATTTCTTTAATTACATTTGGACAACCCTATTTCCATAGAAATTTCTAAAATATTTAGAAACGCTTTATCTCAGAAGCCCTATGAGTTACGCGTGTGATTTTTTATGCCATGATAAATAGCAGTTGTGTTCATATTTATAGCCAAAAATAAAATGCGGTAACATTAAGGATTACGAGCAAATCGATAAAAAGTAAAATAAAGAAATTTTCAAATATTTCATAAACTATCAAAACTACATCTTCTTATTTTTTTATACGAATAGATATTCTGATGTTATGAAATTTGCGTTTTATTAAAAAACGATACCACAAACACCTTAGCAGAAAAAAAACATTAATTTTTCAAAGCGGTGGTTGACCTTTCCCAAAAAAAAAATATCTCTCAAACTATAGAAAATTTTAGTGTCGGAATTTTAACCAATTAGTAAGTATGGTTATTAGTAAGTATAACCAATTAGTATATGTTCTTACACACTGTGCGATGCTACTTCAAGATTTTAGATTTCAAAACATTCGTATTCACACTCAAACCAAACTTGCATGTAATTCACATTGATCTCATCTATACCTGGGCTTAACAATAAATTTATCATTACCTTAGTTCATCTATAACTACTAGCAACAAAAATAGAAACTAATTGGATTTCAAACAATGCAAACAAACTTACACTACACCGACCAAATAGTGTGTGGGGCGCTTTAGATTTATAAAAATGTAAAAAATATGTATGTTATTCAATATTACGTTACGTTTTTGCAATGATCATTATCATTAAACTTCATTGTTTTCAAATCTGAAAAATCACGCAGACAAAGTCGCGGGCAACAGCCAGTCCAGTAATAACTCCTGATTGCGAGTGTATTTCGAAATAAAACTTCTTTAGGCGCTACTAGAAGATAACCGGACAACAAGGCAACGGAAGTTTTTGATTTTGTCAATAGATAGTTTAAAAACAACGGTAAATTTTGAAAATAAAGTTTGACTTCACACTCGTGTTACTCTTTTTTATCCTAATTTTTATTGTTTTACAAGTTGAGTCAAAGTTGACTTTGTATTTACAAGAACATACAAACACACAAGTTGTTACGCGCGATTTCGTCCGCGTGGTTAAAGTCAGGATTTTTACAAATCAATTTAGTAGGAGATATGGCGAAATAGAAGTTAAAAACTAATATTAAGTACAATATATTGAATACTCGTAGGGAATAATGTATTTAATGTATTTATTTTGATAAGAATTACCAACATGTTTGTAAAACAAACCAAAGTAATTATGACTCTAACAATTTAATTTTTATAAAAATGGTTATGGTAAGTTAAGAATTAAAAAAAAATGTTTTTTTTTTAATTATGAGAGATTTTTTTACTTTATTTTAACCTTCAACGAAACGCACGCGCACTTCATAATATTCTGCCATTTTTTGTAATATTCCTTATTGCTGCTCTGCTCACATTGTTATTAGCGTGATTATACCCTATAGTGGCCCTTAATAACATAAATATTCAACACTAATTTTATTTCATATCAGACCAGTAGTTCCTGAGATTAGCATGTTCAAGTATACAAACAAACACTTCAGCTTTATGATATGAAGCAGAGTTTTTGGAAATTTAAAAATTGTAATAAGTTTAAATTAAAACATAAAACACCTGGATTGGAAATTTGTGATTGCAAGGGTTATTGTAATATTCCGCAGAAAATATAAAAAATGTTTTTGTAAAAAATAATACCTTAAAACCAGTAAAATTAACTTGAACTACTTTTCAAGCATGAGGTAAACACACAAGAACAAATAACACAATGACCCCCCTGACATCAGAGATTACAAAAAATATTGCATAATGTTACTCATGTGAGATTTATTATACCACTAGCTACTCGCCCGTGTCGATGTCGAAGAGAACTCTTCAAAAGTCCGGGATAAAAACTATCCTGTTTTTTCTCAAGGTCGACTCTATCTCTGTACCAAATTGCATTAAAATCGGTTCAGTGGTTTAGACGTGAAAGCGTAACAGACAGACAGTTACTTTCGCATTTATAATATTAGTAGGTACGGACGGGAAACAAACAGACAATCATCAAAGCTATTTTGCTTTTATTTGTTCAAGTGGCAAAAAGATTTATTAGTACTCATGTTTCTTGATACGCTCAATTATATGAATCACCCAGTAGAAACATTAACTGCCAGAATTTTTTAAACAGATGTAAATTTTATTCATTACTACATAGTTGTTGCCCATGTGCCAACAAGGACTTCAGATTGCAGCACACTCCTTAAAAGCAAGACACCCAAGAACTGTATGAGCACATTTTATTAATAACTAGCTGACCCAGCAAACGTTGTATTGCCGATTTTTTTTTCTAGTCGTATGTATTTTTAATGCTACATTATAAAAAAACTAAAAACAAAAAATTTCGTCAAAATATTTTTTTTTAGTGTGAGCAACCCTTGTCACTTAGGGGTGTGAAAAATAGATGTTAGTCGATTCTCAGACCTACTGAATACACATGTAAAGTTTGGTAAAAATCGGTTAAGTCGTTTCGGAGGAGTACAGTAACTAACATCGTGACACGGGAATTTTATATATTACGTTTATCAGCTAAATCTCAAAGGCAGAGACCATTCCAATAAAAAAAAAACAAATATGCTTGGTCCCCCTATTACCCACACCCACCCTTGCAACCCTGTGGCTTTGGACACTGTGACCAAATTTCATAACAACCTGTTCAGCAGTTTTGGCATGAAAGCTAGACAGACAGAGATTCTTCCGCATTTATCTACACTAATATTATAAAAGAGGAACTTTGTTTGATTGTAATGAATAGGCTTATAAACTACTGGACCGCAAAATGTGAAAAAAATTAGGCGGGTATAAATTATAACTTATATCTTCTAACCATGCAGACGAAGTCGCGGGCAACAGCTAGTAATATATATATTTTATTTTTAAATAATAGATTTTTTTTAATTTATAATTTGGTAATCGCTTTCTCGAGCAAATGGACATGTTTTAGTCTTTTGAAAATAACAACACTATTAAAATAATTATCAAATGTTAAAAGTCAATTCGAAAATTATAATTAATTAAAGCAAATAATAGATAAAATTACACTAGTATTCATTGAATAAAGACTGTTTAGTGTGTATGTTTAGACCCTACAAGCTTGAACAGCTTAAATTTGAGAAAAGGGTAGTTTACAAACAGATCAACTAAGAGGAAAATAAATTGATGTTTATTTTCATTTAAATAAACGAAGAGGTTACTATTATCCTGAACTGCTAATAACAACTGGTACAGGCACTCAAACTGGCATTATAAAAAAATAAAATTGAAATTGCAAGAAATTATAAACATTTTAAACATAAAATCAGCCATTGCGCAATATGTCACACTATTGAATACAGCATTTAATATTTAAGCAAATATAAAATTATTGCATAAATGTTGACTAAAGCACACCTCACAAGAAAATCCAAATCACATTCTTAGACCACAATTGCAAAAAATAAGCATTAACTGTTGATTTCTCCAAGCTCAGACTTTGAAAGTAGATGTATATGGATGCAAATTAAAAAACAATTAAGAATCAATATTGAAATAGCATTTGCATTGGTTTAGTGTATTTAAATATTATAATTTATAAATAAAAGCAGTAGCATGTAAGTTGCAATGCAGATGAAAGCTATAAAAATGTATGTGTAGGTGCAAGAAATAACAAGATTGGCAGGTATAGCACAGGTATAAGCTAATAACACTTAAATTTAGGTATTTGCAGGCATAGCTGTAGGCACAAGCTAGTAACTTAGCACGTGCTCGACCTGCTGGAATTATTACCTACAGGTTATGTGTTCGGTGTACCTCGTGTCATCTTAAGCCTTAGATGGAGCAAGAATTCACTTAATACTTCGATAAAGACTGACAATCTTTGTTTCGCTTACCTTAATTCTCAGCGAGTATGGTTCTGCAAAACCCTATGGCCCTGCTGCACCGCGCAATCGGCCGCTGCAATGTCGTGTGAGTGAAGTACCCAGCAATATAATAACGCCCAGCCTGGAACCGTTAAACAAATTTATATTTTAGTCACATCAGTTAAACGTTAGCACAAGGGCCGTTTAGAATAAATATTCCAATATTCACATGTGGTTTCAACTTCGATCAGTCACAGCAGCCACGAAGCGCCGGCGCCGGATGTACAAGTTGCAACAACGCGCAAGACCGGAATTTCGTGGAGTCATTGGCCCATTGACACACAAACCCTGTTCCTTTACACGCATTTAAGATCTATTTCATTTCAATGAAAATAATCAAAATATTTTAAATGAAAATATTCAATAAAGACGTAATGGCACAATTGTTATAAACGTTAATAATTGCGATAGGCATACGAAAAAAAGCAATATTTCGATGATTATTATAAAAATTACGGATGCAAAAATGTTAAATGTAAAACAATCGTCATGCGTGTAATGTAGTGTAAATACATAATACTTCCTTCTTAGGGTTGCGACCAAAGTGCCGTACGTAGTCGATGAAATTCTAATAAAATTATTTAATTAATTTAATAGAATTATACTTTATTTTTACTTATTTGAAAAAAGATTTGAGGAGAATTATAATATCATTTTTATTTTAAGAGGTAAAAACAATCATTTTAATAACTCATTACGAAGCACACACTGAAATGCAGTACTTTTATTGCATTTATGAGTGACGCAGTCGCCAGTCATACAGATGTTAGTTAGACATCAGATATACTCACAACACGAAACCCGGTAACTTCAACAGTAACTCACAAAAGTATTATGATTTGAGACACCAAAATTGTGTTCTGAACTGAATTCGAAAAGGCTGCCTTTATTGTTGAAAAAGGCTGCCATTGTGACATGCGGTGATTTCACAGTTATATTAATCTAATTAAATCGATTCACACGAGGAGTAGTTAAATATGGACTTCACTACGAAATACATTGTTTATAGATGCGTTCAAAAATATTGTTTTTTTAAATTGTAGACATTAGTTATTATTTTCATGGTCTATGCTTGGTTTTCAGGCATAATCGTAGTAAATGGTTAGTGCGCATGAAGATGTAGCCTTCTTTGTTAATATAAAAAACAACCGTTGTTTAAAATTATCTACCCTCTCAGGTAACCGTTTTATACTATCTATTTGTTCATAAAACAGAAATATCTGACGATATAAACCGAAAAGATACCGTAAGATAACACAACAAATAACATTAAACCAAGCACCATAGAAGAAACGATACTCACTCTCAAATCAGTAAATCCATCTAGATATCAGCTGTACCCGTTAGCTACCTTCCCACGGGTTCCACGCAGATTGCGTAAGTATGGCGAATAGATAAAGCAGACCTCTGAAATCGTGCGCGTTGCAGTGGCTCGACACGCTGAGATTTCGAGTGTGATCAAATTGAATCGATTGCCATACCGTCCCAGTCAGCTTAGCCTTTACACCTTTCTGCGATGCGTGTTAAATGGTAGGTGACAAATATTTCTAGTTCCTTTCAAAAAGTTGATCAAAATCACAGTCGGTCGCTAGATACTTAAACTGAGATCTTCCAAAACTCTTGGACCTTGAGGTCAATTTTATTATAACTCGGTTCCCTGAAAAATATTAAATGATGTCTTAGTTCCCGTGCCTCTTTTACTAGACAAAGATGTAGTACTCCGGTTAAAACATAGAAAAAGGCACAAAGTTATAATGTTTTAATAACATAAACATTAGGAGTCCTGATGTAGTTCGCATGATTTTGACCTACTTAATGTTTGAATGCAGCAGACTCGCAACGATGAAAATCGAGAAGATCTCGAAATCGCCCGCGTCGAGGTCGGTTATATCGCGTTTCCAAGAGACCTCTTCAAAAGTCCGGGATAAAAACTATCCTCTGTTCTTTCTCAAGGTCAAATCTATCTCTGCACCTACCAAATTTCATTAAAATCTGTTCAGTGGTTTAGACGGGAAAGCGTAACGCTTGACAGACAGACAGAGTAACTTTCGCACTTATAATATTAGTAGGGATTAGGTACAAACTTATTATTTTTATAATAATTATCGTGAGACTGATTCGCGTATTTATCGGGGGTGCCCGACTAGTTAGAGCAGACGCTTTGGGCAGTTCGACTCGCGATCGCGTTGGGTCCGGGCACCCCCCATAAATACGCGTGAGTAAACCGTTACATCATTTAATAACCTTATTATTGCATTCCTTATAGGTACATAGAAACAAACTCTTGAACTGTATGAACTTTTAATTCGAATAACTACACAGGCTAGCCGAGTGGTAGAGGTCACCACGCCAAAACCACTGAGCGCTACGTGTCGCGGGTTCGCGCCCCACGTTGGACAAGTATTTGTGTGATCCACAAATGCTTGTCCTGAGTCTGGGTGCATTTGTGCATGTGACTTGAATATTTTTAAAACCGCCCGCGACACAAGGATTAAGTTCCACAATGCGGGAGTAGGTATAGATGTATATATTATGTTTAAGAGAATACCTGCCTGATATGCCAGAGAGTAATTGGTAAATGAATGTAAGTTCAAGTTTTAAATAAAATATCTTTCAGACATGCGCTTTGATTCCAATATTGCCTAATGAGCGTGCATTGTATTCATACTTGATTTTGTTAATTAATAATTACTTCTCTTACATTTTCTAAGGAAAGCATGACATGTAGGTAGGTTCAAATGATTTTAAATATAACTTATAAGACCTGTAATTGTATAGCTATGTTTAACAAGTAAAGAATACTTCTAGAATCCATCTGGAAAGTATGCTGATCTAAAGTCAGTAATTTTAGTAAAATCTAAAATGTCAGTTAGTTGCCGAGTTTAATTAATTCACACATTTTGCAGTTAAAAGCTTTGCTTATTTTGAGACTAGATGGCGCTGTCTTAAAGTTGTAGTCGTGATATGATCCAGTTTCATCATTACTCTTGCTAATTTAAAATATTGAGTCATAACATAACATATAAGAAACAATTGAAAATTAAAACGATTGATACATATAATAGAACAAATTGCCCAAATTTAAATAGCATTTCAATTGAGTTTTGAAACTTACCACTGTTTTAGTCATTGCTCATATTTATATAGAAACCATAGGATAACGGTTGCTTCACAGTAAACCTATGTCAAATGAATTTTATTGATGTAAGTCCTATCTGACCAAGGGAATAATGTTTAGCTGTATGAAAGAATAGGATTTGATCATAGAGGGTTTAAATTTAGCATATACTTTTGTATGCTGTATCATTAAGAGGATGTGAATGTAAAGTAGATGTTGTCTGATCCTGAGATCTATGCAATATGCACACAAAATTTCACGACAATTGGTTGAGCCATTTCAGAAGGGTTCAATTACCTACATGTCCTACACCAAGACCCGAGCATTCTATATTATGTTAGATACCTAAGTATTCCTATAAGCATTATCAGCTTGATTTTCCAATGCTATTTGTTCAAGTACAACCATGTCCTATTCGCAGGAACATATTATATTATATTGTTAAAAATTGTCAAAAGTGAGAGGTGCCCACTTTTAGCCTTGATTAGTCTGTTAGACTAACAACATCTTACTCTACTTGTGAAAATAATACTTAAATTTAAATAGGAATATATAGATTTACCTTAAGTTATACAGGTACTACCTTACTGTAATAATTTGAGTTGATTGATAAAAACAATAAATGTATTCTTAAGATTATTTGAGGAGCTTGTGGCTAAGCTATAACCGCATAAGTGATTTGATCACAGGTTAAGCTATGCTTGACGTGGTTGGTCCATAGATGGGTGACCATCTTTGTCATAATGAGTTCCTCCATGTTTCGGAAGGCATGTTAAATTGTGGGTCCCGGCTGTTATTCCTACATCTTTGACAGTTGTTACAGGTAGTCAGAAGCTTGAAAAAGTCTGACAGCCAGTCTAACTAAGGGGTATCGTGTTGCCCAGGTAACTGGGTTAAGGAGGTCAGATAGGCAGTTGCTCCTTGTAAAACACTGGCACTTAGCTGAAACCGGTTGGACTGGTAGCCGACCCCAACATAGTTGTTGTATATTCTATTCATACTTATCTTTCATTCATATATATTGGAAGTTTACTGCAAAATCTGTTTTGTTTTGTTATATTATGTGTCTTAGAAAGGTACAGGACCTTCTCATTACACTTACTGTACGTGTAATGAGATCAGTGAAATCAGTGAATGTATAAAACCATTTCAGTAAGTATTTATTTGTTTGAAATCTATTCAATCTATTCTGTACATGAGAGAGATAGCTCGTAGCGACTTTAACGACATTTAAGTTAGGAACTCAGTTATTAGCAAATGACAGTAAAAGTTTTGCTTACTTATATGTACAAAAAGACTGTAGTATTATGAACTACATCCACTATAATACCATTATTAATTTTATACTGTGCTGCCACTGCTGCCTGACAAAGCTTGTTATATTCCTAGAAAGTAATAACCTACCTATTCGGGTAGCACGTCATTAGAATAATTATTAATTGTGTGTGCATTCTGCACACTATTTCGTTTTCTGCATATTACCTCATTCATTGACATCATCGCGAATCGGAAAGCACGCTTAGCTGAGTTAGCGCTTACGCTGAGCTGTCACTGTCAGTGTCACTGGCGTCTGGCTGTCAGTTGTCACGAAATGTCTTTGGCCAAAGAGTACATTACATTAATATTTATTTAATGTTGTTACAGGTATAACAAAAAAATAACAGGTGGTAGCGTACATAAAAAGGGATCTCCGTAACATACCCAGAGGGTGTACATTATTGGTATAGGTGCAATCACAATGAATTAACAAATTAAATAAAAGTACTTAACTAAAATAAAAATCACTAATAAACACAATAAAGGAACAAAATTTGTTAGAAACAATAGTAAAATTATCTCCTTAATAACATTTCTCTGTTAAAAAATCGTTAATGCTATAATTACATTTACTAACTAGGTACATTTTGAGCCTTTTTTTGAATAATTTATCATTTAAGTCTCTTATTGGTTTTGGTATCTTATTGTAAACGATTGGTGCCATACAAAAGACACTTTTATGTAGTAAGGCCGTGTTAGACATCTTTACACATAATTTTTGGCTATCTCGCCTGTTTCTATTATTTACTTCAGAGAGCCTCTTAAACAAAACATTACACTCTTATATCTCACAATGTAATTCTAAATCTATGATTACACTACAGGACTTTAGTCCTCAGCAAAAAAAGTATAGACAGTATTGTTAAAATATTAAGTTGCTTTAAAATCGCCACAGAAGTATAAAACCGTAGACCGGTCTCCGTCTACGTATGAAAAATTAAACATTTTAGTACCCGATTGGCAACGACTGTTTGGGTATTTTACTGTTGCCAAAACAAACATGAAGGGTATTGAGGAGATTGGAAGATAATCCTGTAACTGTATTATAGGTAATAACTGGTTTAAGAACGATATAATGTTGTTCACACATAGCATTGTTTGATATTTATGCGGTGCTCGCCGTGAGGGTCTTACCCGACCTCTAAGATGGAGTTTTAATTAGAAAAAATTTAAAGTAACACCATTAAATGAAAGTACCTACTTTTAAAACCAAAGTATTTTATATCCCGTCCTGTCCTGTCATTTTAAACGTCCTTTTACTTTTCATATTATTCTTGTGTCTTATCTACACGTAAGTCTTCTTCTTCTTATATAAGCATGAATACCTGTTTGTTAGTCATGCTAAAACTCGAAGACTGCTCAACCGATTTGGTTTGTGTTAGTTATGAAATGTTCGTGGAAGTTCAAGGAAAGTTTAAAATGTAATAAAATTAGAAAAGTAGCAAAAAAATTTGTATCATTGTCTGCACTGTTATCATCGACTAGTAGGTGGTACATAGTTCGCCGGGACAGGTAGTCGTAAACAAATAAGACAAGCCGTGACATACTATTATTAGTTAGTTGCTATGCGATCCAAATAAGAATAGGAAAGTTAATAGTGATATTATTGACAATTGATAAACCTCTGTTTGTCAAATGTCATTTGAAAAGTAAGCTTTGTAAAAAGCTTATTTGCATCAATAATAATAATCTTACATCAAATTTCAATATTAGTGAATTATGTAAGAAATTAGCGACCCGCCCCGGCTTCGCACGGGAGCAATGTTAATATTATACGCTACAGAATTTATTTAACGTTCTTTATTTTGATAAGCATTCATATCATGGTTATGAAACAACTTGGGAATAAGGGTTTGAAAGAAAAATTTAAAAATTGAGTACAATCTCAACAAAACCAGCATCGTAAAAATGTTTTGTTTAGGAATAAAATTGATAACTGAAAGAATGGTAATTGTGAGTCAATCTTAAAAGATAGACATATGATGTTTGAGGCTTTTTTGTAGATCTTTTTATAGTGTACAATATTATAGAACATTATTTTGATCTGTGTTGTAGGGTTAAGCCAGCGTTTGCGATGAAAGAATAAAATAAAATGGTTACAAGAGAAGTGGTTATTGTGAGTAAACCTTAAAAGATAGACATAATTATGATGTCAGACACTTTATTGTAGACCTTTTTATGCTGTACAATATTGTGAACATTATTTTGATGTATGTACGTCGTAGGGTTAAGCCAGCGTTTGCAATGAAAGTGCAAAGTAAAATTGTTATAAAAGAAGTGGTAATTGTGAGAGAACCGTAAAAAGTCTGCGAGGGCATATCTCTAATATCCCTCGCGGACTTTTTTGTAGATCTCTTTATGGTGTACAATATTGTAGGACATTATTTTGATATATCTCGTGAGGGTTAAGCCTGCGATTGCAATAAAGGCGTAAAACAATTGTAAATACATTTGAAACCTCTAAAACTGACTATGTACCTCTAGTGATTCATGCATAGAGATTACCACGTACCATTAGCAAAGTTACACCTTTTTCGTATTCTCTCAAAGCTTTTTCCTATACAAAAAAAAAAGAAATAGTGTAGGACGATATACTCAAGGTCAATATTTTGACTTTTCAATTATTGTATTGGCATAATGCATGGGAAGAGGAATAATTTCTTTGCCACTCATTCATCGGCAATTGTAAATAGCAAAATCGGGGCCAGGAGGATCGCTGCTTCGAGCGAGATCGTGCTCTAGATTAGCCTTTTAGGTCTGTGGTCTCATATCTCGATCAATTTACCTTTTTTAATCTGTAAAAACTATGTAAATAAGTTGATGCATTTGTTTTTATTTAATTTGAATACATTATTTGGAATTGTTACAAAATCGTTTTTAAGTTTCCTGAATCTTTGCACTTTTTTTGAACGAAACAAAAAGTGTCGATTGATGACGTAAAGCTTTACGATCATGAAGTATGTCATCGGGGGCAAAAGTCAAATGGACTGGAATCGAATGCCTCAGGTATTCTGGTTCTTTAGTCGAAATTAGTTTACGTGAGGTATTATCTGTACCTCATGTAAATAACTTAGGTAAATTGTGTTTGTGCACTTTTATTAATGAAAAATCTTCCACTTCAACGGTAACATACTAAAATTCTTAACAAAATAACTTCAATATTAGTAATATCAACATGGATAAATCATTATCTTTCCAAGAGTTATACGCCATTTACAAGAGGTGGGTGATCACTAATCCCGGACTTGTTACCGATGTGGAGACCGTAGCGACGTGGTCGTCATACTTCGTCGCGGGCAAAATAAATAAGTCGCCGATAGTATCAGAATTAGTGTACTCCATTTCGAAACTTGTTTCTCTGTTCAATGATAGATTAATAAGAGAGGCATATGGCGCTGGGGACCCGTTCTACGGTCTCAGAGATCAAATCAAGCTGTGGCTGACTGTCACGCATTATTGTGAAGTGTTTGTCGAGTTACTGGTTAAGAACAGGTGGGGGACGCGCGGCAAATGGACCATAACCACCCTACTGCAGGTGTTCAAGTGCTCGTCGGCACTCGTGCTGCTGTTCAGGTTCAAGGAACTGCCACTGGCACATCCTCCAGTCGCAGCATTACAGAGGAGGAAGTTCACAGAAGGGAAAGATACCGATGAAAATTCAAACTCTTTCTTCACTCTCCGTCGGTCGGGTCGTGTCATACGCCGCGTGGACGGCGCTCCAGCGGTTGCCTTCCGAGACTGGGAGCCTGTCAAAATGAAAGTTGACAGGCCAGGTGCTGCAATAAACGTGAGAGATCTTGTTTATGCCGAATCACTGCATATATTAAGGCCTCTAATACATTTAGCAGCAATGAAAGTGTTTGGGACCAAGGCTTGGAAACAGTGGTTGGTCGCACTTGGAGTTGACATAGCTAGCATTAAATTATACAGCAAGTACATGAAGGACTTGTCAAATGAACAGAGGCTAGAGATTAGTCGGAGGAAGTTGAGTTTGGTGCTGTACTTACTCAGAAGCCCAATGTACAATGGATATTCAAAGAACGTCATAGAGAATACTTTGGCCTCCATGACGAAAAAAGTACCAGCACTGTCCTTCATCTGTGGGCCTATCACACAGTATTTGAGTCATTGGCAAGATATCTATTTCTACATGTGGTCTTCATAAGTCTTGCTCCTCAATCATGGACTGTAATGCATTACTTTCTTGTTATTGTGACACAAGAAAATGACAATAATGTATAAATGTAATGTCTATTGGTGGTATGTGGTTGCACTTTGTTTATTCCTTATTTGTTATGTTGGTTTATGTAGATTATAATGTATTGAAATAGACATATTAATACTGTATTGGCCTATTTTAAGAAGTACCTGTTAAGTAATGAATTGTTTGTTTGTATTAACTTTAATTGTATATACATAGGGATGAAAAGACAAGTGCACGGAGATGCTGCTTGTGTGTGTGATACTGTTTGAAGGTGTACGCCCAGCTAGCTCAAATACACATAGCTTAACACCATGCATGTTTAAAGTGTAACCCTCACTTGACAATTCAACACATAAGACACGCATGCATGTTATCAAACATAGCTGTCAAAACTATTGTACGCTGCTGTGGTTTTCTGCCTTTTCGTGTCAACAAATGCCATTCCTATGTAAGATGTTTAGGTATCATGAGGTACAATGTGGTATTCAAGTCTTATGATGCATTCCATGGATACTTTTTTCAATGCTTGTTCTTATCTGTGAAGTTTGTATGTCATGCAGCTGTATACAATATGTATTGCTGACATTGATTGTCTGTTGTTTATGCCAGGGCTGTGCGACTCGGCAATGTATTGCAAGATATTTGATTTGCCTTTCAATGACTGTTACAATAGCTATTACAGTGCCTCTTGAGGCGATTTTCAAGTATAGGAAATGCAACAAGAGTATTTTTATGTACGCACTGTATTTTTTGAGCTCGAAAGACCCCTTCTGTAGTGTAGGTGTGTTTCCTTCTAAGAGGAGCAAGGTAGCCTATGGTCCTGTGTTGTCGGTTGTGAGGAGTATTTAGCAAGTGCAAGTCATCCACAAGCTCTGTGTCTTGGTTAAAGTAACGTAAGGTGGTTGATTTTTACAAAAAAAAGTTTGTAATTATGTAGAGGTTTTATATAGAATTCATTTAAATAAATAAAGAAAATGGTTGTCGATGCTTGGCAACTTGTAACTAAGTATAAGTAATGTGTATTTATTAAATTACAAGTTAATTATATGTATTGTGACATTTGTATTGTTTGTTTTCTTTCTTTGATGTAAAATAAAAATACTTTGAAGCTGCCTCACCTGGTTAGAACATGTAACAGCGAAATGCTAAGCGTGTGAGATGTCAATTAGAAAAAAGATGGACTTCTGTATGCCTATGCATTTCGTGATGTTGCCATACTGCGAATTTGTGAATATATCGGATAGTTGGCTTTATCGGACGCGAATTACCTCTCTGTTGGACGAAATCTGACAATTCACCTCACGAGACATGACCAGTTTCGCTGTGCGCTTTGCAGGTGCTAATGTTCTGATATTAAATTCAGTCAAGGGCCTACAGTTGAATGCCAAGCCTAAGTTGCTGATCAATTGCTCTGAAATACTTATCTTAGATCCTCTAGTCCCTAATGAGTGACTTATTAAGCTTGATTGTTCTTAGGATAATTTAAGCCTGTTGGTCTAGTGGTTAGTGGCCCTGACTTCTATACCGGGCATCCTGGGTTCGATTCCCACCCAGGTCGAATGTTTGTGTGATGAGCATGATCATTTGTTCTGTGTCTTAGTGTTTATTTATTTAAGCACATCAACAACATAAACACAAACATGAAAATAAACATTTTACGAATCTTAAAACTAGTGTTTACATCAATTATAGACGTGCACAACAATTACAAAAAAAATGAAAGAAAATTTATCGATATTATGTGTGTATCTATACTAATATTATAAAGCTGAAGAGTTTATTTGTTCGTTTGAACGCGCTAATCTCAGAAACTACTGGTTCGAATTGAAAAATTATTTTTGTGTTGGATAGACCATTCATCAAGGAAGGCTATAGGCTACATAACATCACGCTGCGACTAATAGGAGCGAAGATACAATAGAAAATGTGGAAAAGACGGGGAAAATTATTCATCTTTGAGGGCTTCTGTTGCGTGCGCTGCGAAAACGGTTCAAGATCTAACCACGTGGACGAAGTCGCGGGCAACAGCTAGTTTAGAAATATACACGGTGATTTTTCAGTTGTCTTACAAAAGTAGCCCAGTTCATGTATCCGACATAAAATACCCCTAGGCGCAATTATTATTTTTTTATCTTCAACTAAGATAATAGGTACGAAGAAAAATGAAACATGAGAAATCTGAAAAATCCTGTTAAAAATGATAAAAACGCCGCCGCCCGCGCCCCTCACTATTGTTACAAGGCTCGGACCGCGCTCGCAACAGAGCTGTGTTTCTATAAAACTACGAATTGCATCATAATATTGAATAAAAATTGCATTTTAAATTTATTTAAATCTCTTAAATACCTAATTTTTTTTATCATGAACGTGTTCTAGTCATTGGATACATGACCTGGGCTGCTTTTGTAAGACGACTAAAAAATCACGGTGTATAAGTATTTTTATCAGTTGTCCAGTACTCATAAAACAAGCTCTGCTCAGTTTGAGACTAGCCGCTGCTGTGTGAAAGTTGTGGAATACATTACACTTTTCTACTCTCATTCATAAAAAACGGATTATGATAAGAATGTTTGTCCTGAGTCTGGGTGTCTTTGTGAATGTGACTTGAATGTTTATGATACCTCCGCGGCAGAAGGATGAAATTCATTAATGAAAGATAAAAGGAAACTTCTCTATTCATTATCAATAAAACAAAACAATAATTATCCTATGTAGTTTAATAAAACCCAATTTGTTAAAATCATACAATGAAACCTGTGCCATACAACGTCTGTCATCGCGAACTGACGTTGAAACTTGACACCACGTCATTACAACAATATTATCTAACAGTGAGAATGTAAATACTATTACAGAATCTTAAAAATAAAAATATACAGTACTGAATAATCATAAACATATTTTGTACATAATTATAAAACAAAATTGATCTTATGAAGTAGCAAAAATATAAAATTAGCAATAAAGTGGCCAAAATATAATTAAATTTAAAAGTCTATATAAACTTATTTAAATTTAAGATATACCAAACCGGTATTCTGGATAGTGAGTGAAGCTACGCGCACAGGGCATGCTGTAGCTACACATGAACGTCTAGACGAGGCTTTAAAATAATCGATAGATAAATGGAACACCTACTTATACTTAGTATAAAATTAATTTGATAATATTTATCTGATTGTCAATAATATAGGCATCTCACAACAGGACGACACGTGATAGCGCAAGCGCGCATTACGCAGGCAGAGGATGAAACAAATAATATTTATAATGACAGAGACTACTAATGACAATTACCATCCGTTGAGAGGAACTAGTATTTCTGTCGCTGGAAAGAAGCACAGAAATCTATTTTCATATAAAAACCGTATCAAAATCGGTTCCATGGTTTCACCGCTACGATGACATAGCGGTGTATTCTATAATTTTGAACATGGGGTTACCAGGTTTTCTGATGATGATGGCACAAATATAGTGGCCTTTCTGTTAAGATTTTCTATCAATCAGTTCAGCAGTGCTTGAGGTTACGAAATACAAACAAATAGAAACATACCTATTTATAATGTTAGTATAGATTTTAATTATTGATTTTAATATTCACTTAACGGATGACAATCGAAATAGTAGCACTGTGTATACTTAATTTCTTAGCTTCGCTATGACCGAAGATTACTTCAAACCCTTTTTGGTTTAAAACAAGATAATTATAACGTCCTTTGATCAGAAACTTAGAAATATAATTTCGAGGAATGTACACTTTAGGACCTGTCTCGATGTAATCAAAGCAAGCTTTCCAATACCACAATTTGCTCACAAAAGATGCATATAGTAAGATAGTAATGCGATTTATTGAAGTAAGTTTTTCTTTAACTTTGCAAATAAAGAGCGGTCCCTAAAATGTACTCTTACATAAATTGCCTAACTAATTATTATTACATGGAATATTTTATGCAAATAAATGCGTCGTCCGATCTCGTTACCGCGAGATCTCGGGAGTAAAGTAAACCGTGGCGTCGACGTCGATAGCAGTGTTACACATATACGTTCGCTGCGATGAACAGAGATAGAGATAACATACTAACAAATTTGCCTGTGTAAGAAAGAGACAGGCTGTAGAACGAAAGGTGCTAAGATGTGAAGCACCAATAAGCAACAGCTAATTACAGATATGAAATCTATTACTAATATATAAAGCTGGAGAGTTTGTTTGTTTGTTTGAACGCGCTAATCTCAGGAAATACTGGTTCAAATTGAAAAAAATATATTTTTGTGTTGAAAAGACCATTTATCGAGGAAGGTTTTAGGCTATATACCATCCCGCTGCGACTAATAGGAGCGAAGATACAATGGAAAATGTGGATAAAACAGGGAAAATTACTCATCTTCGAGGGCTTCCGTTCAAAAATTCCTAACTTATATCTTCTAACCACGCGGACGAAGTCGCGCGCAACAGCTAGTACTTGATATGTAGGTATTGAACACTAACACCGCACCAACGCACACGGTTAGAAATCTGCAGTACATTATGTAAACTACATGACAGTTCAACATAAGAATTACAACTATGTATTGGCTGAGCACAATACGAATACAGCTATTATTATAACACTGCAATCACAGCTTGGAAACCTCATGGCGTATGTACGCGGCGTTAACGAAGTACACCGCGTACGTCGGCAATCAGGTTCACGTCATTCACGCACGCCGTTCACCGTCTACAGATTGGTAAACGACGCGCAACCATCTCTGAATCTCCAACCTTAATTACGCTAATACGATAATATTATTGAATATATATAGGCCTATTTTGATAATTAAATTACTTGTAAATAGGCCAGGATAGCGGGCTGCGTCCTCGACACTCGGTGTTTGATTTGAGAGGCCTGGCCGTGGACGCGAGGGCAGCCCTAGACCACCTAATATACCTATTTCTTTATGAAAAACAACACCAACTAAAACAGTTGCACCACGTTTGGACTGAATTCACGTAATATAAATAACTATAATAATATTTTCCTAATTCTTTTTCGATATACGTAAATATATACGTAAATAGATTCTCTTTTTTAATAAATTTTCAATTTTTAGTTTAAAACAGTTAGGTTTACTTTATGTTTAAACGGCGACCGCAATGTACACGAGCTTAACCATTTGAGTGTTAATACTCGGGTAGGATAGCCGATTAGTTAAACAAAATTTTGCAATGAAGCAGAATGTAAGTATTTTTTTTTCATCGAAAACAAGCACGTTTTATAAAGAAGAGTTCCTACTCGTTTCCATTCATATGTCATGCAAACACAACTTGATAGCTGGACTGTTTGCTTTATTCAGACGTAAGTAACGATTCTCAAGAACGGTTTTTTCAGCGTCACTTCGTTATAAAAGCACTCGTGCGACTGAAGACAAATATTTGAGTCTAGTTTTGAATTTGCTATTGTTGCATTTAAAAATGGTAAAAGAAACAGTTTTAGCTTTCGTGTTGAAAAATTACGTTTTACAAGAATGTTATTAATAAAGGAGTAGCGCCATCTATCGAGTGTTTGTGCGAAGCTTCAGAAAACTAAAAGTACAAAGTAAATATATATATTAAATAGCAAAATTTTGTTCAGCAGTCACGTACAAACGAGTTCTAAACTAAATTAATATGGCTTTATTGATGTGATGCAATCAATTCGTAACAACTTATATACAAGTATAGAAAAATGAGATTCTAACATGGAATTGTACTTCGCATCCGTTCCAGGCGGATACACAGATAGTTATTGAAAAAGAAAATAGTTCTCGATAGAAATGCCATTTTAGAACCTCATAAAGATACATATTATACATTTTGCTATATTTATACAATTTTCAATAATATTTTGATGTATGCTGCCGTTTTTATATATTTAACAATTGAAAATACATAAGTATTTAATAAAAATTCGTCGAAACTTTATAATACACCGCAGTAATATAAAGTAGCTTATTGTAAAAGGGAAGGTAGGTTTGAAACTTGGATTAGTTCAGGCCGTGTGATACTGTTGAGGCCAACCAGAGGGCGCCACTGCCAGTCTGAAATCACAAAGTATTTATGTTATTTCATTATTCCGGTATAGAATAGCTTTCTCAGACATTTTCATAAGGATTTCAAAGATGAATAATTTTCCCCGTTTTATCCACAGGCGCAGCTTGAGGATAAAACGCCTATAGCCTTCTTTGATAAGTGGTCTACTCAACACAAAAAGATTTTTTCAATTCGAACCAGTATATCTTGAGATCAGCCAGTTCAAACAAACAAACTCTTCAGCTTTATAATATTAGTACAGATTGAGTTATAACTCTGAAACTGTATGGAAAGTCGTTAGTGTGGTGTATAAACAATAGGCTTGGCAGGGTTTGGAAGCAGTTTCATTATTACATGCCAGGGGTTAAGAAAAAGTTGAAAGTGTGGTGTGCGTGTGTGTGAGTGTGTGAGTGTGTTACACTACCGTTTAGTTGTTGAGCCAGTCCCAGGAGTCGTCGGCGGCTCGCTGCTGGCCGGGCGGCGGGCTGGCGCCCAGCTGCGACAGATCGCGCGCGTCCAGGTTGTTGCGCGTCGCGACCGACTCCTTCCACGGCTGGCTCTGCTCGTTCCTGCAAACATTAAGCTTTATGTAATACACGCGCACTCGGATACACTTCAAAAAACAACTCTGTAAGCTGGACAAACAGCTTATGCCTGTATGTGTAACTTCATACACAGCTGCAATAAAAAAATTAGTATTGCTGTATGTGGAGAGAGCTTGGTTTGATCAGGAGAGTTTGGGTAAAAACAGGTCCTTTACGGAACTCATGAATACACGTAGAGTTCTTCTCGAGATGGGCGTAGCCGCAAGCCTCGGTCTGTGTATGTATGATAAAAAGTGGCAAAAAATGTGGCGCTTCGACGAATGGGATAAATGAATACCTACTTCCTTCGTGACTCCTACTACCTTTTCTCCTGGCAGGTCTCATGGCCACTAATACCATCTCCCCTGGTATCAAATACGGCTAGCATTTCGGGTTAAAGTGTGAAAGGAGGTGCCTACCTAATTTTCACATTAGTTATCGCTCAAAGGTCAACTTAGAGTGGTCAGCGTATACGTACCACTGCGAGTAGGGCTCGGAGGTGGAGCTCTTCATGGCTCCGTAGCTGGGCGACTGGTACCCGGCGCCGGCGCCCGCGTTGGAGGCTCGCCGCGGCTCCGTGGCGCCGCCCAGCGAGCTCCAGCCGCCGCGGTTGTTCACCTGAAGCACAAAACGATACCACCATTTGACTGGCCTGTTGGCCTAGTCGTTAGTGGCCCTGACTGGTATACCGCAGGTCGCGAGTTCAATTCTCATCTGAGACAAATGTTTGTGTGATGAACACGATAGTTTGCTGTGTCTGGTTGTAATTTTTCTATAATATGTATGTATTTAGATATATTTAAGTATGTTCATCAGTTGTCTAGTACCCATAATACAAGCTGTGCATTGTAAAGCAATAAAGTTAAACTCGAAATTTTTAAGTTGCTGTTTTAAGGGTTTTCCCACCAATAGTCGTGATAAAGTATCCATCTCCTGGTTGTAAGTCACCTTCCAACCACTTAGCAGCGAAATCAGTTCTACCGTTCTGGAGTTATAAATAGGGCAACTAAGGCGAAATGATTTGAATGGATGACTTACCTTCTCAGTGACGGTGGAGGCCATCTCGGTGACTTTCTGTGTAGCGATGCCGCCGTAGCGGACGGCGCTCTCGGTGGCCGTGCGGGCCGCCTTGCTCACGGACGACGCGAACATCGACCAGCCCTGGAAGCGCCGACACGACTATTATAAAACTTGCACGACTTCTAACTTACAACACGCAAGAGCGATTTCAGAACAGAGATTTGATGCGCGTATGTAGTTTATCATCATCATCATTCCCCTGCCCTTATCCCAGTTATTTTATTTGGGGTCTTGGGGTCGGCGCAACATGTTTTTTTTCCATACCTTTTCATTTGACGTCATCTCACAAGAAACACTCTTTGCAGTCATATCGAATTTTACACAGGTCATCCATCGTTTCTTTGGTCGTCCTCTTCCCCTATATCCATTCATATCCATGCTCAACGCCTCTGTTGTTGTCAGCCAATATTCGGAAGCGCACGTAGGCAGGTAAAAACTCTTGCTGCGCGGTTAAAAATGACTAGTCTGAAACCGCTCCACTGAGAGCACTTTCTAAAAGTACCAAAGTCAAGGAAAACTATATTATAAAAAGTGTTCTTAAGATATTGAGAATTATTTTCAAAATTTCGATTTCGTTCTTCCAAACCCTCATAGTTACCCCGATTGGCATAAAGTAGAGTGAAAGAACAACGTGACATGCTCATCGTTACATGATCACATACACATCGACAGTCCAGTGCGACACGTGATACTCACAGATGTCTTGAGCGTAAACACAGAGACACGAATGAAATGGATCAAACAAGACGAAAAGATTACTGATGTTGGGAATGTGAGAAGCTTGTGATACATGCCGCAGTACACTAGGGCCAAGTCCACAGAGGTAGAACGGCGACTTTGAGCAAGCGATACGATGGATAACATTTCCATTTTACAGATCGTTCAAGTCATTTGTGCGCGCAGCGTTATGTGTGCGTGCGATTGACAGCGACTGTTTATTATGAGTCAAATTTGACATTTATATAGCAAATAGTTTTTGAGCTATGAGGGAGCTAAAAGTGGCTCTAAACAGTTCGTGTAATATTACGCAGGTTGCTGCTCGCCATCTGCTACTTGAACTTGGCTCGGCCCGCTACCGCGTGTCTGGATGTGCCTTTAGTTTGTGTGACAGTAAGACTAAAATATAAGCTGTATTTGTACAAAACTCGATTTCTGTTTAAAAGGTCTACCCACACATGACACCGCGCGCAAATATGAGTTGTATTAACCATATTCAATAAATAAATAACTCAGTTTTGTTGTACACCCCTAACGTACAATATGTTTCGCGTATGTATGTATGTGTACCACACTGCAAGGATAGCCGAGTGCTCGTCACCATATCAAACACATTGTGTGCGACGTGTCGTGGGTTCGATTCTCAGGTAGGGCAAGCATATTCGCCGGCCCACACTGCTGGTCGGTGTATGAAGGACTGCAACGCATTGACATACATAGACATAAAAACGCGGATGACGTAGCCCGGCGGTTCAGGTTAAGCCAGTAAGAATCTGACACCCGAGCCCCCGACGGAGTGGGTGACTAACCTAAAAAAATGGTAGGCCAAACATTTGTGTGATACACGAACGCTAGTTCTGAGTCTGATTGTGCATGTGACCTTTTCCTTAGATCAGAAATCGTTTTTAGGGTACCTTACTTAAGGGTATAAAAGGGATACTTATTACTAGAGCGTAGCTGTCCATCGTCCATTTAAATTGTCTGTCTGTGGCAACATACCTCCCGAACGGATTGAGCGATTTCAATTTAGTTTGTTTCATATTGAAGGTGGATTATGTGCGAGTGTACTTAAACTTGTTTGATTGAAAACGGCGAAGTTACAACTTCTAGCGTCAGGTTTTTTTTCTTGTTCAATACGTATTTTCTTTAGGTGCTTTATTTGAGTCAGATTGCTTTGGTTACCTTAAACTGAGCTATACTTATCCCAATTACCTAAATATAACATTAAATGATTCTTTAAAACATAATGGAATGAATGATGTGCAAAGAAGTGCTTTCACAGTAGAGATAAAATACAGTCATACGAGATCTGAAACATCATCGGTGTAAGTTTCTGACGTCTGAAAACTGCCAACAAACAAAGCGTATGCCATGAATATAGAACGAAGTTAAGTCCAGAAGGTCGTGCGTCATGCTGATGGGTACGACACATATATAAAAAGTGATACATACAGTGACCAAGGACCGCCCGCATGTTTTCAGTCTCCGAGCGACCGACTTGCGTTTTTGGCTGGCGTCCTGTCCGCATGACCGTCCGAACTTGACCTTTATTCAAAGACAATTCACTGAGAATACGTCACAGCAGGATACCAAGTCCACGTGTTCATGGAAGCTGGTTGGTGAGCTCTGTATAGTATCAGATACGCTGCAAAATTCTGTCCTCGGTCGGTATTTTTTGGTCCTTCCAAAGAAATGCTGTTCCGTAGTTGTCTGGCACTCTTTGAAATGTGTATGTACAGGGGTAAAGACGAAATTCATTCGTTACCGCAACCCTTAAGCGTTGACCATATGCCTTACCAAAACACCAATCATTAAGATTATTTTCCCAAGTTGTAACCACAGTACCAATAAGAACGTATGCTGAGGTATAATGTAGCTAACCAATGTCGATCGCCATAACCCAAGAAGTGTTGAGGGGAACTCATTTAAGTTCGAACTTTTTGAAGTAATACTTCTTTAGGCGCGACTAAGTAACTGGAAGTCCGTTTCGGCAATATGGCATCACGTTTCTGTACCATCAGAATTTTAAATAATTTTGAAAAAGAAAAAAATGGTAATAATTGATAATAATTGAAAACTAAGAATTGCCATCTCGTACAACAAGTAAAGAAGTTTTACTTCAATAACGTGTGACGGTTACACGCGCTCGTTTTTTTCAAGTGGTTCAATACACATGACAAGGGAATAACAACATTAAGCTATAGAAATTGATTTCTCATATCTCGGAAGCAATCTCGGACGCTTTAGTACATCACAAATGCATATTGCATTGTGGTTGCTGTTACCAGCTCCACTCTGCCACGTGGAATTACGAGGTCGGTCCCAAATGCCAACTATCCACTCGACCGAGGCAATATCAAGCATTTAATCATTATTTAATGTAAAATATCGATCAGAAAATAATTCAATCATGATCAAATGTCAACGGAGTAATACACAACGGACGCGCGAAGCATTTTTTAAATGTCAGAATATCTATTTTGCCACGAGCCAGGCATTTTCAACCGTATACTAATTATTAATTAGACCTGCCATAGACTCGTTCTGAGACTGATTTAAAATAATAAAACGTAGATCTTTCCGATCGTAAAGGTCATTTTTAAATGGCCAGATTTTGTTTCCTTTTAAAAATAATTCGAGAAATTTACGATCTGCCTCTACGTTAGCTGCGGAAGAAATCCGCTAAAAGCTAAATAATCTACATTTCGAAAACGGGCTAATCTTTAAACTAATGATAAAAGAACGATAGTCCAACACTATTCGTACCTGTAAATTTATAATTTCTAACTTTAAAAAAAATACATCGTCGAAAAACTTCATATTGAATTTGGTCGTCATACGGTCAGTATACGTTAACTACACAAAAGCTCATTAGGATCTTCCGCCACGTCTAGGTATATTTGCCATCGTGGAAAAGAGAGGTCGCTCTGTGTTAATTCATAGCGCTTTTTCACACCCACGAGCGCAGTAACAATACTGTGAAAGGTGGGCTCTACCACCCACCTTAGTAGTTAGGGTAATAGTAAGAGTTGAGGTACTTACGGTGGCCAGTGATGCGAGGGTGTTGTCAACCATCTCGTTGCCGCTGTGCATGGGCGACATCGGGGTCGACTGCGACTGCTTCTGGTTGCCGAAGCCGGTGTAGCGCCCGCTGCCGTATTCACTGCTATTTTAATCATGCGTCATATAGGTTCAATCTTAATTACGCAGTAATGCTATCCTGTCTTGAAACTGCGGTTTTGGACGGAGATTGCCAGTAAGGTCGCATGTTGCCTCAAATTGTGGTGTTACTTTATATTGAGAGTGAATCGATGCGAAGTATAACATTACAGTTGAATGAATGACCTAGATTATTGAAGGGTAGTCGTAAATGAATGTAAGATTTAAATCGTTCAGGTAGAAACGTGTCGTAATTGAAATATATATAAAAGTGTTAGAAATCGCGTCGCACTCTGACCTTGTGCACGCACCTGTGAGCTCTGTAGGGCAGAATGCACGACTCTACAACTCCGTGAAGCATGTTAACAATTCATTGGAGCGTCTTGAACTTATAACTACCTTAGAATGTTGTCACAACAACTTTATAACGAGAAATGTTCGTCGATCTGTGCAATAGGCGAGAAAAATGTTAACAACTATACTTGTTAAACTATGTTTGTTTCCCAAATAAAATAAAATAAAATAAAATTAAGAAATAGACAGAACGATATGAACGTTCATAGATATCGAATAATTCACCAACGGCTTACGTATTCATATTAAGACTAAGAATTCACGGAAGCATCAAGTTTGAGACAAAGCAACTATCAGGTAGTCGAAAGGACGTCGCTGGCTTTGTGATCGAATGTTCTAGAATTACAAAGCCGTGATGCGAGAAATATATGGAATTCTCTCCCGTTGACAAAATAAACGTACATAACTACAACCATATCTGTAACACAGACGAATGCAATCCCAATATTAGGCAAAAGGGAAAATACTCTAGGTAAGTCTGTTATCAAGGAATTATATTTATCAGAGTACAACCGCATTCACCACGCGCTAACACACGCGGCGATTAAACTGCGGTAGAAGCAATTTGAGATCTATTAATATGTCATAAGATTGAAATGGTAGATTTAAGAAATCTAAATACCCTCGTTTAAAATGTCACTCCATTCAAATTTTATAAAATCGTTCCAGTCATTTTTATATTCGTAAATTGTATTGTCATCAATTTCAGCCTGCCAGCTTATGGGGAATTGCCTCAAAATTGAGTTACAAATATCCAACCGCAGCAACAAACAAACATAAAAACATATTCTCTGGTACTGGTGCAAGCCTCATGTTTTTGCAGCCTAAAACAAACCTAACCTAACCTTACTTAAAACCGATCTCTTTATGAAAACGCCTTTGCCCCGTATGTGATATATCCTTTTGCTGTCACAAAACTCACTGGTAGCTGATGTTGTTGTCAGACCCGCTGGTGTGGAAGGAGTTGTCTCCCGAGGAGTAGAAGTCTCGCGACACCGCCCACTCCTGGCTCTTCTCCACCGTGTCCGGTTTGTAGTCGCTCTCGCTCCAGGTGCGCCCCTCGGCCAGGGACGAAATCTGAAATGGATGGTGCCGTTACTATTGGAACGTGTGAGCTGGTTTCGCATATGACCGGGACACTTTAAGGTTTAAGCACTCCTTTTTTCTTTGGGCAGGAAATCAACAATTCTCCTTCTGCTTTGGGTTAGGCAGAAGGGAGTGTCAGACTCCTTCCTTTGCCCTTCGTATACCGGGGTTACGGTATCCCTTTCGGACAATCCCGCTGCCTCGGCAGGGTTAAGGGCCAATGGAACGGAGAATGATGAGATGTTACTCATAGTGTTTTCGTTTCAAGCCTCTTTAGCACATTCCGGGGTAACGGTGTTCCCGACAGCTGCGCAACCAGCCGTAATATAATTTTATAACAGGTAAAGAAATCGCCTTGGACAACTGACTACAATTGCACATATAACGTAGATTTACCACATAGAAGAAAACAGTTTAAAAAAAATCCTACGACATTTTACAGAAAAATTAAATGGAATCCGACTTCAAAGTACTTTAATATATTTTTACTTAATAAACTAATTGCGTCTTCGAATAATCGAAGAAAATACATAACTCCTCTTTTGAAGTCGGTTAAAAAGCATATTCATTCACGACAAGAGCTTACAGATAACATATAAAACGAGACAAATGTTACGGTTGATTTCTGACGTAACATACAACACAAAATCAACCTTCTCCATTGAAATAAAAGTGTGGATCGTTATGATCGGTTGCACTTCGTGCGGTCGAAATCGAAAGCATCACAGAAAGCGCAAGTTTACTACTAAACATGGACAACAGGTGATATATCAAGCGAAACACTTAAAAGTTAATTATAAAATTTGTAAAACTCGGAGAGCCTATCTCCATTGCCGTTGCAGTTGTCGAACCGAAACTGAGAATAACACGTCATCACGTTACGTCACATCACTTCTTACTTCCACAACTGCACAAGTCTGACTTTAGGCATGTACGTTTAACTTTAGTAAAAACTCCTTCTTGTATATTAGCAGACTCAGTGTACTTATAAGAAACACATTGTTTTACAATCAACATGGTACGGGAGAAACTGCTTTTCCCTTTCATCAAAGACACACAGAAGCACTATACAAGCAACAATTACTTAATAGGGACAATGAAATCTTTTTCAGTGCATCATGTATGTAGGTATGTATAAATTGATCAAATAACAGTGAGTGGAACTTATGCGTTAGGTCACTTCTTAAAAATTGCCTCGACGTTTGTTGCTCAAATGAGGCAAAAATACGAGAGTATTTTCTTTGATAATGTATCTAGCTTACTGAATAGATTTTTACTTTTTATACCCAGGTGTCATCCTTAGTCGAGGATTAAGGTACAAGCAAGTCAGTCCTGCATTTTAAATGTATAAAAAGTACACCACAGATAATTATTATAACACTGAAAGCTGCAATGAACCGCTTGGGTGAAACACCCATTTTATTTTTCTAGAGAAAAGTCAAGGTGTCTACCTATTCCTTCAAAAATACCTTATAAGCTTTCAACGACTGATAGTTATAAGATACATGTTACAGCTTCTACACAATTAAGGCAAGGCCAGGTACATAGAATTGAAAAATATCGCCACACAGAAAGCATTTGAAACATCGATAAAGTTTTAAGAAACAGCGACCAGGAGCACAAGCTTTGTTTATTCAAAGGCGTTGCCGAATTTCCTTTGTAAACAACAAAAGTGATCGCAAAAATCTCGTTTTCTCTTGTCTTCAAATAAACACAGTAAATAATTCGTTAAAATCGAACGAACCATTACATTTTGAAACTGTTTGTGTCCAAATAATGTTTCTCTTTTTATAATTTAAAGGTTTTTGCGTCACTTTCGTGCGAGATAAGAGGGTTGTGTTAGTAGCGACGCCACACAGTATCTAATAGTTGTAACATGTAGTAGGTGATGTGTGACTCACTTCACTGCTGTATAGGTACAGTGAAGTGAAGCTGTGGTGGCGGAGCAGCGGCCAGGAGTAGTCCCGGCGGCTCCTCAGCGGCGGCATGGACGTCGAGCGGGGCCTGAACTCGCCGCGGTCTCGTTTGCGAATCTTAACATCGACGGATGTCTTATAATGTTACCACTCATATAACCAAACAGAAACCCTACTTCGTTACATCAATAAACTTTTCATTTTCAATTCAGTTAGACTTTGAGATTCACAACTCGTGGAGACCAGTTTCATTTCTTAGATTCTAAATAAATCGGATTTTTCTAGTTGACGTTAGCCTGTTTACCAACCAAATCTGTTTTAGAATTGTCTTTACTTAAAAGTATCTACGAAACAAGGCAATATTTGCACGAGGCAAAAAGATTTTCGCTCTATTTATTTTAAAGATAAATAGAGCGAAAAAAATACCGACCACCGCAAACTTTATCATTCTTATCAATTACCTTCACTACTTAAAGCGTTACGACTTCAGGTACGACAGTCTAGGACAAGTTTAGTACAGAATATCTCACAATATTAATTCAAGACTAGAAATCGATATCGTTAGGCTACTAAGTAGCACTTTTCGAATGTCAAATTACATTGGACAGCACCCCGTTTCGCCCACCCCTCACCGCTTCCTTTAAGTACTTTTGCTGGAGGAGAAAAACTAAAAAGATTTTTGGCTCAAAAATCTTTTTAGCTATACTAGCTATCACCGTCTTTGCCTTTACAATCTATTATATTAATAAATTAAAAAAATCTAAAAACTTACGTTAATTCATTCAAATTTTATCAAAATCGGTCTAGCCGTTTTTATAGTTGTAAATTTTATTGTCATCGGGTTTGAAGGTACCCAGAAAATTTCAGCCTGCGTGCTTATCGGGAAGTGCCTCAAAATAGTTGCAACCGGTACGACAAACAAACAAGAAAGTAGGTGTAGGTATATAAAACGTGGGAAAAAATTCGAAATTGTACTCCTCCGAAACGGCTCCACTGGTTCTCATCAAATTTTGTGTGCATATTGGCTACGTTTGAGAATCGGACAACATATATTTTTCATTTCGCCATATTTTTTCCTCCCTTCATCTTATATGGAAAAAAAACTTCTTTTGACTTATCACTTTTGCTGTGATAGCTAGTATAATTTCAGAAAGAAATAGTAAAATGCATTATTGTAAGTGTTTTATACTTGATACGTATGAGTGCATAGAAACTCGCGGTTTGCATTGTTATCTTAGATAGTGGGGGTTGACACGAGCTGAAATAGATTAAGCGCAGCAACTTTAGTTTTCCAGATGACAAGGCAAACAAAAACAAAAATTGTATGCTCTTTTTTGACAACACCCCACAAGTTGAGTAGACTGTGATTGTGAATTGTATCTAATTGTTTACATATTTAAATACTTAGATACTAGCTGCTACGCGCGACTGCGTTCGAGTGGTTATAAGGATAGCCTTCGTCAATAAATGGGCTAGAATTGAACACTGAAACAATTTCTAAAATCGGACAAGTAGTTCCTGAAATTGGCGTGTTCAAACAAACAATCTTTTCAGCTTTATAAAAAAAATGTAGATTAAATTTTTCAGTTATTTTATCATGAATAATATCCGAGTAAACCGAACACATTCAGCACATTTTATAGAAATGTAAAACAATTTATTTACAACATATTAAAATTTAATAACGATCAATTAAAATTAATGATTGCATTCCTAAAGGGGTTCGGCGAAGTATGTGATATGCGAGTATCAAAATGAACATCGAAAATATTTCCAGCAAAAGGTATTCAGGTGGAAGATTGTTAAAATTGATGCTTCAATAGTTGTTAAGGTGCATACTCACTGCACTTACAACGATTGGCCCGCATGGTGTGTTACTGCATCCATATTCGTGTGGAAACATGTACGTTGCACGTGGAAGAGTGAACCAAAATTTTTAGGCAAATGCTTTGAGATCAGAGCTTCTGAAGAAGGTTCGGGTTACACAAATATGAAGCCAGAGGAACGACGAATTTCATTTGCAAGCTTATGGCTCGAAGCAAGTATATGTTGTTTGTGCCTCACTAGGGGAACGGATATTCTTCCTCCTGGGCAAGAATTCTTGATACACGGAATTCGCTTTCAAAAGTCTGCGAACGTCTCAAGGCATTCTTGCGCTTCTGGAGGCATTTGGGATGGCTGGACTTTCCGCCATCCAAAAGCATCCTACGCACAATTCGCCAATCCGCATCCTAACATCGGAACTGGGAGTCTTCAACCAAATAGTATTTTATTAGTGATCCTCCACAAAGTATGTATCAACCTTTACAAGTTTGTAAGCACACGAAACATCCACATCGTTGGACTTAATTAATTTGTTCCTACAATGGGAATCGCGCGTCATTATTAATTGCGAACGCGACTGCATTTGTGCTTGGATACTATCGATCATTACTGTATACGGCTCGAGAGGCAAGACTGGAATGGCACATGAACTATAATTTATAAGCTGTAATACAAACGCTGATTATCTTTGCTGTACAACGAGTTCGGTTCAAAGTTTGTCAAAAGTGGTCTAAAGCATTCGTTGTTCAGTCGACCCAACTCAATAGCTCTGAACCAGTAGCTTACGAAATCGGAATCCTGCCCACGATTGTCTGTGTGTA
Source organism: Trichoplusia ni (assembly GCF_003590095.1). NCBI lineage: Eukaryota > Metazoa > Arthropoda > Insecta > Lepidoptera > Noctuidae > Trichoplusia > Trichoplusia ni. The sequence continues at coordinate 2,244,488 of NC_039497.1, forward strand.
ATACTTTGACTTCAAAACGAACTGAGACGCCCAAAAACTTAACCAAGTTAAAAACAGATCGGATTTTGGCAGATAATTGTATTAGGAATCCCACTTCTAGGAAATACTGTAGCGTTTCAGACGTAGCCAAATACAGTCATTCACTTGGTAGTCGTCGATTCAAACTGAAACGGCTCAGAGACAGCAGGGCGAAGGTGAAAGTTTGCAAAAACCAGGATAAACATGACCTCTAAAAAGTTAAACAGACTTTGATACAATTCCAAAGAACCATGCAGGCTATCTAGCCATTTCATTATTTAAATAAAAATAAGGAATATTTATATCAGAGAAAACTAAAACTATAGTGAGGTAATTCCAATTAGGAGAAATAAAAAGAAATAGTAAAAACTCCTTCGTTATGCACATGTTGTCAAAGACCGAAACTATTTTGTAAAAGTCTAAAATCCATCGGTATATCTCTCAAACTTACCCCCCCCCCCACCCCTATAGCTGTTGACGAAAAGAAATTAATATCAGCTACATGCATAAAATACTATTACCGATGCAATCAAATGAAATTGACAATACACGTTCATATAAAAGGAGTTTTTACCAAACATTTACGGAGATTAACAGATTTGGTTGATGAACACGTATATTCCATCGGCCGTTGCGATCCGGTGCCGTGTGGGGTACGGTGACCGGATCGAAATTTGGCTTGAACAGAGATTGATAAATCCAATAATTATACGGCTAAACTATTCAGTGCTGGAAATTGAGAAGCTTCATTATTCGAGGCAGCTAGTTACCGCAGTCGACGTGAATGTACGAGAGGCGTCCGTTATGGAGGTACCGTTATGTTAGTTGTTACCCTATATCATCACACATGTCCGTCCTGAGGCAGGGCGCAAAATTGAATCGAAAATAGTTCAGCAACGATACTATTAATACTATTAGAGCTTAAGTAAGTAAAAAATCGGTCTATTCCGAAGTGAATTATTTGTTTACTTTTTAGATTTCCGGATATGTTGTCTATCGGTGCGTCACCAGACAGCTGAAATTTTTGCTTATTATATTTTCCTAATAAAGATCGTGGTCGGTTGCTACGGTCAATAATTTTTTGGCGGGTTACAAAGAAATTAGAGGGTAGCTCAAAGTCAAGTTTGTTTGTGATTTCTGATTTATCAACGCGTAACATCCTTGCTGTCCGATACCGCTCGCAGCTCCCGCGCTCCTCTACTTAGGCGTACATAACTTTATTTTTCTAAAATAAAGTCAAAATTGGTCTTGCCATTTCAGAGATGAGGCGATATAAACACAAACACGTGCGGTACACAAGAAAATATGTTCACATATGAAAAAGCTCATCCCTACTAATATTATAAATGCGAAAGTAGCTCTGTCTGTCTGTGTGTCTGTTAGGCTTTCACGTCTTAACCACTGAACTGATTTTAATGAAATTTGGTACAGAGATTGAGTTGACCTTGAGAAAGATCATAGGATAGTTTTTATCCCGGACTTTTGAAAATGATATAACCGACCTCAACGCGGGCGAAGCCGTGGGCGAAAAGCTAGTTAAAATATAACAAACAGTAACTTCAATTTTATTAACGTCTTGATCAGCGATTAAATGTATTCATCAACAATTTTGATATATGAATTCTCGAAAGCACGGAAGATGAATTCTTATCGGTATTACAACGGAAAATGTGACACGAATAGTTGATGTACACGGGGATGAGGCTGCAATGTCCTGAAACCGATGTATGCGACGGATACATAGCACGGGAGGTCGACACCGGCGCGGCACTAACAAACCGCGCCTATCTCGTGAAACTAAGCCGATACGTTTGACATAGTTTAAATCACCGGTAACACCGAAGATCAATTTATTGTTGTATTTTTTAAGTACTTACGAAAGGTAATTAATCCTTGCGCTTTTTTGTCCGGAAACCGACGTTAAAAGTAAAACGCGAACAAATTCTGACGTTAAATAAGAATAAAGATTTCAAAATCAAATGTTATACTGAAATAATGTCAATCGATTATTTCAAGAAACCTTTCTAAATCTCAGAGATCTTGTCCTACGCGGGGTTCGAGCCCGAGACACGTCGCGCACAGTGAGTTTGGCGTGGCGACCTCAACCACTCGGCTGTCCGTGTAGTCAGAATATTAATCTACCTAAATAACCCTATAGTTAGGCATACACGATTAGTTTGACAGGTAATAATTAACATATAGCATCGATGTTACCGGATACCGCTGGTACGTTCGACGTGTTCCTATCTGCAAATCGATAAAAGCTAGTTAGTAATCAAGTATAATTTAAACTTAGCAATCAATACTGACCTGAAACAATATGGGCAGGTAAGAACAAAGATTTATTCATGAATACGATGATACTACGTCTTTTCGACGTTGAATGTTAATATCCTAGTGCTCAATTAGGAAGGTTTTTGATTATGAATAAGAAACTTGATAGAAGTCAAGGTGTCCTTAGAAATAAGCTTAAGAGTCATGTAACTAAGATTTTCGTTTTTGTTACTTCTGGTTGCAAATTTATGCAACTGTTTAGCTATAGTGTTTTATGAGATAGGGCCTGATTAGAGTTTAATGATGAAAGATTTAATTTTTCGAAATCGGCTCGTAAGTCATAAAATAATGATAATATCGCAAAATACCTCTCGTCTCACCAAGTCTCCCGTTCATCAGAAATTGTTTCATTGATATGATATTATTCGTTCTTATAATTCCACCTTCCTTCTCAAAGGTAAAATTATTAGTTCCAGTGATAAACAGAAAATACACAGAGAAAATAAATTAATTGCATTTAATAGCAATGCTTTTAGCAACGGAATGAGATGGCCGGACCGACGCATGGCGGACGCAGACACCGCGATACTTCTGCCGAGTAATTTTAATGCGCTTCAAGTTTATTACTTACGTAATGAGTCTATGTGAACAAAGGAATTACCTGCGTATTCTTTTTGCAGCGCAGTACTTTAATATAATTATGGGCAGTCATAAGGACGAAGTAATAAATAAATTGCTTTTGAATTACGATCTTCATTAGTGGCTAAAGGAGTTTAAATAAATATGAAAGTAAATTATGAATGTCATCATTACCCTAGCCTTTTCCCAAGCATGTTGGGGTCGGCATCCACTCTAACCAGAGGCAGGTAAGTACCGGTGTTAAGAAGAGACTGCCTATCTGACATCCTCATCCTATTTACCTGGTCAACATATTACGCCTTGGTAAGACTGTTTGTCAGATTTTCTAGTCTTCATACGTAATGATTGTAAAAGATGTATAAGTACATAGCAGTACACTTCAGTGCATAATGGGAACCACAATTTAACGAGTTTTATAAGTTTTATTTGAACCAGTAGTTCCTGAGATGAGCGCGTTCAAACAAACAAACTCTTCAGCTTTATATATTAGTATAGAAGTATAGATGGAGGGACAGTTATCAATCCACGGACCGAAAGTACCAAGCGTAGCTACGGTTTCCGTTTCTTTTAAGTAAATAACAACATAAGTTTGATGGACATGGAGCAAAAACCTGTATCAGAATAGATCTAAATCAAATTACAATATTAAATTACTGTACAAATCTTTATAGATCCCTCATCCCATCACAATCGCAAGTAAATAAACAAATGCAGCGATTAGATTTACGTTAAATTAATTAAGTTTGGATGGATGCTTCAAAACTGCTGTGGTGTCGGCGGGACCCTCCCCTCACCCACCCCCTCGCTTCGTATCTGAGAGATCCGAACTCGGAATACCCCGGAAGGAAAGTTCGGAAAATTGGGCATCTCCCGCCGTCTCGGCCCCGTCTAGCCGGCTGAAGGCCATCGAATTTGAACCACGTTAGACTTGAACATTGTTATCCGAAACAGAGCGCAGGTCATGGTTAAGGCTGTCGTTATGAAATGAGTTAGATATTTAATCTATACTTAATATATAAAGCTGAAGAGTTTGTTTGTTTGAACGCGCTAATCTCAGAAACTACTGGTCCAAATTGAAAAATTCTGTTTATGTTGAATAGACCATTTATCGAGGAAGGCTTTAGGCTATAAACCATTACGCTGCGATTAATAGGAACAAAATGTGGCAAAAACGGGGAAAAATATTCAACTTCGAGGGCTTCCGTTAAAAAAATCCCAACTTACCTCTTCTAACCACGCGGACCACGTCGCGGGCAACAGCTAGTAGTTGATATTTTACTGGAATGTTGGACTATCAGTAAGCGGCCTTGACTGCTATACCGGAGGTAGTGAGTTCGATTCCCACCCAGAAAAATATTTGTGTAAAGAGCACGAGAATTTATTGTGTATCTGGGTCTGATTTATCTACATATATTATGTGTTTAAAAATATAGAAGTAGGTATGTTTATCCCGTTACTAGTACCTGCTCATTTTACGGGGTTTGATATAATTTAGACTGGGTGACATTATGAGAAAGTAGCGCCAGTTTATATCTATTACAAGCATACTATAGATTCTTTTAGTACTAGTGATAATTCATGTGTGTGTTTAATTTATACAACAGAGTTGTCGACCAGCGACAAATACGCAATAAAAAACTATTCAAGTTATCAAAAGCAAATTACAAACTATAGTGTGTTTAACCTCCTTTTAACGTTAACAAATTGAATGGCACACAAAAGTTCAAAACAACACCGCCAACGCTGGGGCAAATTAAATTGAGTCCCAACATAGAGTAAAATTAAAAAATAAAACAACGCACTCGCCTCGCACAGTTTTCCTTTAGTTTAGAAAATAATGTCGATGGGAAATGCAATATCCTAATATTCGTGATATGCGTGTATAGGCGAGGCGGGTTGAGAGCTTGTTCTAACAAGCAAACAAGTAGTACTTATGATGTCAAAGTTATTGCAAGTCAGAGACGAGGAGCGATGGCGGGTAAGGGCTGAAACAATTGGTACTACTCGGCAATATTGCGGGGACACTTCATTTTGAATTACTGTATAAGCGTTGTAGATATTTCGCTTCTCATAAACGGTAAAAATACGACACGACCGCAATATATTTTTGAAGTAAATCTTCTTCAGGAGGTAACTGGACGGATGCAATGCAACGGAGTCCATTATTATGCGGTCACGTTTCTGTACCATGCGGTTTAAATATTTAAATAATTTGATTTTGTCAATAGATAGTTTATAAACAAATAAATAAAAAAACAACAAACCGTTTTACTTCAACGACGACGATACGCACTCCTTTTTGCTTAAACTCAATATACTAAAAAAAGGAATCATTTTTCATTATTATTACACCACACATTATACCCGCGTAGTATTTTTTTTTCTTTGCCGCAAATTTTTCAATTTTTTCTCACCAAAGGTTTAAAACTTTCCCTGGACTGGTACGAATATTTCAAGACTAAAATTACCCAAATCGGTTCAGCCATTCCCGAGTTTTAGCGAGACTAACGACAAACAATTCATTTTTATATTATCACATGCATTAATGTCTAATTGTAGGGCAAAGGGCTTCTTCGCCTCCTATTTATTTCGGTTTATGGCTAACAGAGGCGAGTTGCATGCGCATCGAGGTCGTCGCGCTATCTTTTTCGCTGTTTCTGTCTCCTGTTGTCCTTAAACACCAAGTGTGTGTTGCCGTTTGCTCTACATCGGCATTTTGACGTGACGACTTATAATTCGATGGAGCCGGCTACAAGCACGAAAAATGCGGCCTTAGAGCGAGGCGTTCTATAGCAATCTCTTTTTAATCCAAAAATGCAACCTTTCCATCAGTATTTCCTTAAGACGTTGTCGCGTTCAACTATCGTCAGTACTTTAGAGACAAGTGACTTTTTATCAATATTTTTAACCAATGCTCGATCTAAAGTTCGTGAGCTGCTATTTAAAGTACTTTTCTATTAAAAGAACTGAAGTTTCTCGGGAGTGCTCTATGCGCCCGTCTACTCTAATCGACCTCAATGAGGAAGCTTACTACATTTTCCTAATCACATTTACTTAGCAAGCAAGAAAAGGCAAGGGAAAGACGTGTGTCGATAGCCATATGTGTTGCGAGGCAGGGTTTTAATAAACGACGGCACTCTCTAACTGGGGTCGGTGCATGCAATTCATCAAGTTGAACTTAACTTAATTAGGAGTGTCAGCAGAACCACGATTCTATCGAACGTATTCATCGTAAGTGGCCGGGGAAATGCTTCAGACTTGCCGATGTTGTGTGCAGTGCGTTTAATTTAATTAGGTCATTTGAATGGATGGGGGGCAATGCACTCGAGAAGAGCCGTAGAAAAATCACACTGTCTATTTGAATTAGGATCGTTGCGCTCAATTTTTCCTCTACCAGTTGTTTTGCAATAGGAAAAATCAAGATATCAATAGACAAAAAGAAGTACGTTAGGAATGCTATAGCATTTCGGCAGATATTAAAATTCTGAAGAATTGAATTCCCTTTTTGTTATTTTTTGCATCAATTCTAGTTCCATTTCCATTTTCAGTCTTTGTTGATATTGGAGTCTCTTGATCTGAGCTTTCTATAAAACGTCTATTCCTGTTTACCATTGTTTCGCTGTACTCGATTTTATAACAATTAGTGTATTAATGTTATTACATAGATGAGGCTGAGGCTGAACGAAGCAGGAAAGGGGAAAGGGAACGATAAACACATTACCTGCGACCCATTTTAAGTACGGCGCTATAAAGGCGGTGGGACAAAACATACGTATGTGTTATAAGCGAGAGCGGATGTACCTACATAATGATCTTCATCATCCTAGCTATTTCTTATGTTGGGGTCGACTGCCAGTCTTACCGGTTGCAGCAAAGTACCAGTGTTTCATAAGAAGCGAGTGCTTATCTGACCTCTTCGACCCAGTTACCTGAGCAACATAATATTAGTAAGACTGGCTGTCAGACTTTCTAGGTTCCAACTACCAATAACGACTGTCAAATGTGTATTAATGAAAGCCGGGACCGTGAACATGTTTTAAGAAATACGGGGGAATTCTTTATGATATGAATAGATGGTCACCAGTCTGCGAGCCGACCGCTTCTTGCGTAGCTTAGTTGTAATCGATCAACATTTGCAGTTGTAGCTTAGACATGAGCCCGAGTAGCGTTAACAAAATATATTTTGTTAACGCTACTCGGGCTCGGGCTCGGGGACTATTATAATAGTCCCGTATTCTTCAGCTCATATGTACATATGACAAGCACAATCAAATTGTTTAAAGAATTAACAAAATACACTCAGTGAACATACGCCCTACGGCACAAGCCTCACCGCTACATGATACTAGCTGATGCACAAGAGTAATTTAAGTTAGTAGAGTATAGTTAATTAATTTGCAAGAAAATTACATTGCAATTAAAAAATGAGATGTTAGCTACCTACTCAAGATCTTCCAAGATTAAACTACCTACTACTATTATAAAGGCGAAAGTTTGTAAGTATGGATGTATGGATGTTTGTTACTCTTTCACGTAAGAACTACTAAATGGATTTGAATGAAACTTTACCACAATATAGCTTATACATCAGAATAACATATAGGCTACAATTTTTGAGGTTTTTAATGTGAGGTCGTAAAAAAAGATTTTTTTTGCGCTTACATTGCAAACGCTGACTGAATCCTACGAGATAGATCAAAACAATGTACTACAGTATTGTACAACTTAAAAAGGTCTACAAAAAAGTCCTTGATGGTATATGTTTATCTGTTAGTTGTACTCAATGGACTCCTAAACCACTTAACCGATTATAATAAAATTCGCACACCATGTGCAGTTCGATCCAACTTGAGAGATAGGATAGTTTAAATCTCAAGTTATAGTCGCAATTTCTTCTAACCACGCGGACGAAGTCGCGGGCAACAGTTAGTAAACTATATACGTTGAAAATTTGGATGAAATCGGGCAAGTACTTTAGGAGTCCATCGTGGACAACCAACGTGACATGAAATTTATTAATATTAAGATTAGTATAGTCAATACAGATTCAATTTAACCGAGAGTAATGCAAATCAGTAGAATGCAAATAGGTCATTGAACTACAGTGAAACAGCACAGTCAACGGAAATAGACATAATTGTAATCAAAGCAAAATTGAGTACAGTATTAATTTGTCTCGTATTAATTGGCTCAACATTAAACGTTGCCCTATGACAATCGCAGCATATCGATACACGGACATTTCCGATATCCGAGCTGTATCAAATTAATTAGGCTTTCCGGATAGCTGATTACCGGGAGGCATTCAGGTGGTATTGTCACCCTGACGCTTGTCACCGGGATTATCCACAGTATGGCCGGTCAGGCAATTGATTGAATTTGAACAAAGTGAATGATTTTAATAGATAGTGTGTCAGGTCAGCAGATTTGTAGTCACGTAGTTATAACGAAGCATATCAGACGAGCAAACAGAATTCTGTGACAGCTTAGCTTGTTAATAGTAGTATAGATGATTGCGGCAAGCTGGTCATTAGGAAAAAAATTGGAAACGAGTATTTTTAAGTTATTGCTTAGCTTCTATCGCGGGCCTTGAGCGTGGACACCGAATCCAGAAATTGAGCTCTTTAGTTCAGCAACCCGCCTTTAGGTGGCATTTGTAAATTAGTTTCAAAGAAAAAATACTACATAAATAAAATATATATATACCTACCTATAATTGCATAAGTTGATAAAAAATGATGTGCAATAGCTTAACCGCGTGCCACACGTCTTTGTTTTCAGTGACTTGTACTGTGTAAATATTCTAAACTTATGAGTTTTGTAGCTATCTTCAAAAGTTTTTTGATACGTACTCAATTATTTACATTTTTTACACCGAAAAAATTACGCTCTTATCTATAGAAGGGCTGTAAAGAGAACGGTATAAGTTTTTGACACAATGCTGTAAGCCAAGTGTGGTTGTAGCTCAAAACTGCGCTAACTCATCCCTACTAATATTATAAATGCGAAAGTAACTCTGTCTGTCTGTCTATGTGTCTGTCTGTTACGCTTTCACGTCTAAACCACTGAACTGATTTTAATGAAATTTGATACAGAGATAGAGTTGACCTTGAGAAAGAACATAGGATAGTTTGATCCCGGAATTTTGAAGAGTTCTCTTGGAAACGCGATATAACCGACCTCGACGCGGGCGAAGCCGCGGGCAAAAAGCTAGTTTAATTAATATATCCAAGACGTATTACATTAATACGTACATTAACGTAGTTCATTCGCAGTCGATAAGGGCGAGTTGCAGAACTCCAGCTGCATTTTTAAGGCCTTTGGGAAATTAAACCGAGATTTTTCTGCGAACCTCATTCGAGATTGAAACTTTTTCGAAACTAGATTAGTTTGCGTTTAATTATTTCCTGCAGCGTGTAATGATCGGAGTCAGGATGCTTATTTACTTTTGTAATGTCAACACGAGAATCGGTTCATTGCTTTTATAGGATTCCTAGAGTAGAACGGAACCCTGTTACTGAGGCAGCGTTGTCTGCCCGTATGTCTGTAACCAGATCGCTTATTATGAACCGTGAAAGGTAACAGTTAAAATTTTCAATGTCTTTTTATTGAAGCCATAGCAACAAACATTAAAAATAAAGATTGAGGCACCTAAAGCAATGGTCATAAATTAGGTGGCCATTTTTTTCTCGCAATTCTAACTCGCACTTGACCGGTTTTCTAACTTTCAGCAGTTTGATTTTAACGATATATAATTTATGAAAATATCGAATGATGTATAATTATATCGCAAGTAGTATAAAATAACTAGTAACTAGACTCTGCTATTTAATAAAGGCTATTTAACAACATTTTTCAATGTTTATAATACGATATTCTATCGCGAACGGTATCGCAAATTCCCAGCATAGAGATTCAATGTTCTGATGAGCCGATATGTCAAAAGCAAATCCTGTTAACGGGCTTGTGGAGCATGTGCGACATCTCAAGTTCTCAACATCGGTCTTCATTGTCTCACAACATTTAATTATTGAGTGCACTCCCTGGCGCGTGGGTATCGTGAATTCTTTCTAGTAACAAACTTTGGTAGGTACTAGCAGGACTATTTGTATGTTCGTTGCGTTCATCAAGTAAATAAGTAAGTTATTATTATAGTAAAACTAGCTGATCCAGCAAACGTTTTTTTGCCGACTATTTTCTAGTTGTACTTATTTTTAATGCCACATTATAAAAAAAATATAAACAAACAATTTCGTCCAAAAACTGAAATATTTTATTTACTGTGAGCAACCCCTATCACTTAAACGCATGAAAAATAGATGTTGTTCTATTCTCAGGCCTACCCAATATGTGTACAAAATTTCATAAGAATCGGTTAAGCTGTTCCGGAAGAGTAAGGTAAGTAACAGCGTGACACGGGAATCCTACTACTATTATAAAGGCGAAAGTTTGTAAGTATGGATGTATGGATTTGTTATTCTTTCACGTAAAAACTACTGAATGGATTTGAATGAAACTTTACCACAATATAGCTTATACATCAGAATAACACAAAGGCTACAATTTTTGAGGTTTCTAATGTGAGGTCGTAAAAAAACACATTCTTTGCGCTTACCTTGCAAACGCTGACTGAATCCTACAAGATAGATCAAAACAATGTACTACAGTATTGTACAACTTAAAGGATAATATACTAGACTAGACGGGACGAACCTGAAGTCCACGCGAATGAAGTCGCGGGCAAAAGCTAGTTTTATATATTAGAAGAAGTAGAAGAAGATGGCAGTTGTTGATGTGAAACTTCTTTAGTTAAGAGTAACCTAACTGTCGGCCTGTTAAACCCCTTCTTTTAAGTATAACATTTACATTCAAAAATTTTGGTTACAGTTGCCATATGTGCTGTAATATAATATGTTAGTTTTTTTTAATTTAACATCTTCAATTTAAATTTATTTGATTATTTTTGATGTTTTACTCTTTGGCAACACATTTTTTTACCGTCAAATAATATTAACAGGGGTATAATACTGACAAATGAAATAAAAACACCTACAATTTAGGATAACTTGATATAAAGAGCTTCTTTATCTAGCCCCCTGTCCCACTGTGGGTTAAAATTGTCTGAGCTACGTATAATAAGAATTATATTCTAGTGAAACGTAAAACTATTGTTTCGCATATAAAGATTAGATTAGATTAGATTAGAATATTCTTTATTGTAAACCTGCGTCATAAGCCAGCATACCGCGTGGTCTACATGTTGTTTTAGAAAATTGTTTTCCCGTCAAAACTGTATATTAAACAAGCACAGCAACTGCAAATGAATTTTTCCTTTATTTTTATTTTTGCGAATCGAAATAGAAACAGAGCGATTGTTTTATTTATTGAAAAACGCGGTATCGGCAGGTCGGAGGCAAGCTGCGCAGGTTTCGTAAGCGGCGACCAATTAATTATTTTTCGTGAAACGAATACGCGGCGGTATTGGTATGCACGGGAATAGGAAGCCACAGATTTCGATCCCTTTGTATATATTCCCATATATTCCTGCGTTCTAGTACACTATACAATGTAACTATCAACTGATCTTATTCTTGTTGATATTTTCATACTTAAGTATGTTCTAGTTCAAAACGAAGAATATGTTCGATTCTTGTGAATTTCGCAAGGAATAAAAACTGTCAGTTTTAATAGGATTTAGCTGGAATTTCAACAAGTGTTCATCGAGACGAGGCCGTCTTGAAGGGCACACAAATATGGGGAATTTTCGTACTTATATATTTTCCATGTAAAAAAAAACAGATGTACGGTAACGAGGTATTAAGTGCGAAGAACCGTTTTCTAGAACTAGAAATTATAACACGTTATAATTTCTAGTTATTTATATGGAAAGGATTTTTTTTTGGAATCTCAACAAGTCTGTTACTTAGCACTCAATGTTTGTCTGAGCCTTTCTGAGGTCGTTAGAGGTTAGGTCTGGATGTTTTTGTGCATGCTATTTGAATGTTTGATAATTACCTAAGCTCGGAAGTCATTAAAAAAGTAGTGTAGTAACATTATTCGATTAAAAAATATGTTTTTAGAGGTAAATTTCAAGTTTGAAGGAAATGTATTGTTGTTTTGACAAGTAAATACTGTTTTTATGTAACCTACAAAGGGGTAAGGAAACAATAAGGTATGGTCACGATAAGTATGTATTTAAATAATTAACACGTAACAATTGGAGTATTCATTGCTTCCCGAGGATATGAAACCCGACCAGAAACTGCGGCCAAGTAAAAACGGATAATAATAAGGCCCTACACAAAAGTATACCCTCTTTGCCTCATCACACAACACACATTTGCGCCTTCGTATTGTCTCAGGATAGCTAGCTAGGAAATGTCGCCTCTAGCTAACTTAAAAATGAAGTGCCATGACCTCGTTCCTATTTGCAGATTACATTATTTCATTTTATTTTTAGTAAAATCGACTCTTGCTTTAAGAAATCTAATTCTAGTCACGGGGAGTTTCTCGAAAGGACACCCAGATTCGAGACAAACTTGTGACAGAAATGCTTGTCCTAAGCGGGGATCGAACACAAAACGTGGCGCTCAGTGAGTTTGGCGTAGTGACCACGTGGCTATCCGTGCAGTCATTATTTTATCATTTCACAAGTAACCGTAATAAGGGTGTCATAAAGCGGTAATTAGACTGAGGACTGACATGCATGGGGGGGGGGTCAGTGTAAAGCCAAGTTTGTGGGGTAGCCACCCTTATTCCATGGCTGCCATCATGAAAATAGTGCCAATTGAAATGGTTTTGACTACAGCTGATCCAATATTTTTACCATTTTTTTGTAGAAAATTAAATTCCCTACAATAATTCGTTATAACTTTAAATAATAATACAATTGCGTCCTCTAAAAATCGCAACCCCAAATGTAACATTTCAATGGAGTATGTACACGAATCAAATTTGACACAAGACACAAAGTGTGAACGTATGCGACCTGCCTAACAGTACATTAGAGGTATAATATATCTGTGTACTGTTTTCATACAAATGTTTCGCTTTAACAATGTTCAAGGAAACGGCAACCTTTTGTAAGTTAAGCTCTTCTCACAAATGTATCGTCTCGATAGCCTTTAACAAGTATTATAAAAACAGGCCAAGGGCGAGTCGGCTTGTGCACAAAGGATTCTGTAGCATTACCTCTATGAACGGCAGAAATATGATATTTATTGTAAGGAAACTCTTACAACAACTTCTTCAATATTTATATTTGATTTGGTTTTCAGTATCTGAATAGTTGATATAGTTAGTCATTAAGAAGAAGAGATGTGAGACTCCCGATACCATTGCGCGTTAGCTTGATCCAATATAAAAAGAAATGAAAGCCCCATTTAAAAAAGAAATCCGTAAGAAAACGTGTAGACAATTCAACAGGCTCACTCTCAACAGCATTAGTCCTCTGGAATTCGACGCCAGCGCTTATTTGAGAAGTGGCGCGTTTTGGAACTACGTCCGATCGACAGCTATAGCCGCTGATAGCACTGATCGCTATTCTTTTTCGGTCACTTTCCATAGATTCGCTTTCACGATCGAATAAAAAAATAATTAAATGGGGTAAACAATGATATTGATAAATTTCCATCATAATATAAAGGATATGACGCAACCCATTACACAGTGCATTCTACAGGTCTCTCTACCCAAGGACGTGCGATGAACGAGTTCACAAGAATAGTTGATAACTGTTCGGGAAGTCGACTGATGCACCTCCGGGGGATAAGGCTAGCCTCGACGGTACTCGATCATAAGGATTCTTCTCTATATAAGATGATAACTTCATAAATTGAACGTATTCAATGAAAATAAAAACAAATATAAACTCGTATTAAGTTTTAAGAGTTTTTTTAGCTTGCTCCATGCTTTGCGATCAATGTAACTAGCCCAAATTCGATGGAACTGTATCGTTTAATAGCGGAGCTCGAATGCCAATAGACCATCTTTTAAGTCCAGCATGAAATGCATCGTCACGCAAAGCTTGATAAATTAAAACTAATCTCAATAGGGTTCAAATTGATTAAATTGAAAGTTAAATGTAGACAACGTGACAAGAGAGACTAAATGAAAACTTAACATAAAATCTTTTAAAATCCCATTTGTATTGGATATTAATGATTTTAAAAATCCTCACTTAAATATTCGAACATTCCTCAGTTTGACCCTCTTGGGCTTGTAAATAGCTTAACTAATTTATACGTATTCGATGAAAAGCTACGGTGCTACGCTTCTTCGTAGCACTCACGTAGCTACACAGGTCCAGTAAAAACTAGACAACAATACAGATTCAATTAAACTTGTATCGGCCGATAATTAGTTAGTATCACCAATAATTAATTCAAGATACCAGCTACTTGACGAAATATAATCGTGGTCTCATTATAGCCCCCACCCCCTAATTAATGCTTACCAAAATATTTGCGATGATACAGGCTGATTCGAGATCGTGCCGTTATTGCGTAGCGCTAAACAAACAGAGATGGCGATGAGTCGCGATCTAAGTTTCTCGTAACTTAACCAAAGCACATTCTAATCCTTAGTAATATATAAATGTGAAAGAAGTTTGTTTGTTACGCTTCCTCGCAAATACTTATCAACCAATCATCATGAAACATTATACACATATTTTTAGAGGTATTAGAAGTAACCTAGGATACTTTTTATTAAGGAAAATATTTTTGGTTGGTCCGTAGATGGGTGACCATCTTTGTCATAACGAGTTCCTCCGTGTTTCGGATGGCACGTTAAATTGTGGGTCCCGGCTGTTATTCCTACATCTTTGACAGTCGTTACATGTTGTCAGAAGTTTGAAAAAGTCTGACAGCTAGTCTAACCAAGGGGTATCGTGTTGCCCAGGTAACAGGGTTGAGGAGGTCAGATAGGCAGTCGCTCCTTGTAAAACACTGGTACTTAGCTGAAACCGGTTGGACTGGTAGCCGACCCCAACATAGTTGGGAAAAGGCTAGGCCAATGATTCACGAGGAAATCGAAGAAAAAAATTCAACGCCATCTGTTGGTTGAGTTATGAAGTTCCAACCCAGGGTACTGTAATACCGTTGCACTGTTTTTCCGACGGTCACGTCAATATCCAATCATGAACACACATGTCCTACCGCGCGCTGCAAACTGAAGCCCACGCGGACGGAGTCGCGGGCAACAGCTAGTATAATCTTACGAATACATGCCAATGTTAAATTATTCTTGCAACTCGCTGCATAACGTACATTTCAATGTATTTAGTGGAAGACGAAAGCAATTAACGAAATTTAATTCATTTCCTTTACTATAAAGGATGTTTGCAATATTTTGGCAGTTAGAAATTCAGAAGTATCAATTTGCGTAATGCGATTTCAGAAGCTTTCATTTAACTTAAAATGTGTATGGTTAGTTATGAGTTTCCTATTTGTTTATATAATTTAAAGAACGTATTGCTTCGTTTTTAGGGTTCCGTACCTCAAAAGGAAAAAACGGAACCCTTATAGGATCACTTTGTTGTCCGTCTGTCCGTCCGTCTGTCCGTCCGTCCGTCCGTCCGTCTGTCAAGACCCTTTTTCTCGGGAACGCGTGGAGGTATGAAGCTGAAATTTATATCAATTACTCAGGTCTACTGTCCCTTGAAGCTGTGAAAAAATCAAACTTCTAAGGCAACGCAATCAAAAGATACAGCCGTTTATGCCGCAAATTTTCGACACTTGCAAGGGAATCAAAACCTACAGGGTGCTTCCCGTGAACTCAGAATCTTGAAATTTGGTACGAAGCAACGTCTTATACCATAGATAAAGGAAAAATTACAAAAACCATAAATTTTTAGTTACATCACATAATATTTTTTTTTTTAATAATTTTAAACTTACTACCTATTTCCTCATAAACGCGTAGAGGTATTAAATTGAAATTCATACCAAATACTCAGGTCTATAATACCTTTAAGCTGTAACAAAATCAAACTTCTATGTCAACGCAATCAAAAGAAACAGCAATTTAAGCTGCATATTTTGAAACTCGCAAGTACTCGCAAGGGAATCAAAACCTAAAGGGTACTTCCAGTCGACCTAGAATCTTGAAATTTGGCACGAAGCAACGTTTTATAGCACACATAAAGGAAAAATTCCGAAAACATTAAATTTTTAGTTACATCACATAATAAATTTTTTTTTAATAATTTTAAACTTACTACCTATTTCCTCATAAACGCGTAGAGGTATTAAATTGAAATTCATACCAAATACTCAGGTCTATAATACCTTTAAGCTGTAACAAAATCAAACTTCTATGTCAACGCAATCAAAAGAAACAGCAATTTAAGCTGCATATTTTGAAACTCGCAAGTACTCGCAAGGGAATCAAAACCTAAAGGGTACTTCCAGTCGACCTAGAATCTTGAAATTTGGCATGAAGCTACGTTTTATAGCACACATAAAGGAAAAAATCCGAAAACCTTAAATTTTTAGTTACATTACAAAATATATATTTATATGACTCGATTGTCGTAATGAACGAACTTTGTAAACCTTGCAGGTTTGTACGGAACCCTCGGTGCGCGAGTCCGACTCGCACTTGGCCGGTTTTTTAGCAATAATTTAGATTTCTCGACCCAGACATATTAAAAAATTTTTCAGCTATCCAACCAAAGAGTTTTATTAAAACTTCATCTATAAATCCCGTGTTGCTAAACTGTAACATTCTTGCTAGTTTTAATAAACTATACGACAGCATCAGCAGACCGACGCCTCTTTAAAACGGAACCAGAGCGAGGCATGTCCGATGGGCCGAGAGCCAAACGCTTGACAAAGCCGGCTCTAAGGAAGTGGCTCTAACACTACTAGAACGTAACATCGTGCCCGGTAATCGAAATACTAACGTTTGGGCATATTGGCTTGACCCATCACCTGTATTGGCTGAACTGGTACTTGCTTACTGTGTCGACCTGATTACTTCGCAGGCTGAGAAGACATGAATGAAATTTAGAAAACATTGCAAAGATATCGCTTAAACACAACACTAGCAGTCGCCCGGCTTCGCCTGTGTGGAATATCGCTGAAAAGCACAATCGTGTTTTTTTGAATTGATTAAAACAAACCCTATGTAAATGTTCGTTAACGATAGTTTTCGCAAGAAAGCGTAACAAACAAACTTATATTCACATTTATACATAAGTAAGAAGGATACGTGAACGAGCTATTTGGTCGATGTTCATGATTCTTTTATTACACGGGATGACTTCGAGTGAAAAACACACACAGGTCTAACGCGCAGGGGCCTTATAAGTTAATTATGATGTTAACAATCGTTGCCTAATCAGACGGTAACAACGGACTCTGTTGCTAAGACCCTGTCTCTACATCATCAAGCTGTGCCCCATGAACGGTGGTAGCTAGAATTTACGTTTTCAGACAGGAGACTGACCGACAGACTGACACTAGATTTTAATATTATTTACATTAAAATTATCTAACTGAAATAAAGAATTTTCCTTTTGACTTTGACTTTGAATGCATTTCTATTCCCGCTATAACACAATTTTGACTTGGTTTTCTTTAGCCTATTTGTACCAAACTCTCAGTGTTGCGAGTAAGGCTGGACCACTTTTATATTTAAAACATATGCATGCACATACTTAGAAGTGCTGTTCAAACTTATTCGGTGAATAAGATAGATATAGAACACTAATTGTCGATATTGATACAAGTCTCCACAGTCTATTTCAGGACTAGCACTGAATTAGACAAAGTTCGGTTGACAATCGGATTGTTGAACAAAAGTTAGTGCCAAGTAGAGTATACAGAAATACTTCAGATGCAAGCACGATAAACTTTACTAGAATTCAGGAATGGAACGAGGAATATGGACGAGTCAGGTATTAACCAACTTCATTTTTAAAAATCTAAATGCCCACGTTTTTAAATGTCAAATTTTGACAGTTTTTATAGTAGTAAATTGTATTGTCATCGGGTTTGAAGCTTTCCTTAAAATTTCAGCCTGCTAGCTTATCGGGAAGTACCTCAAAATTGAGTTGAAAACTGGAACCTACTGGAACGACTACCAAACAAACAAACATACAATCAAACAAGAAAGTGAGTTTATACAAACGTGGGAAAAAAAACTAGAATAAGAGTGACTGAATTGTTTCATTAGACATTTCAGGCTTTACATTTCACAACGATAAAGCGATAGTGACACATGAGTGGTGCAATCTTAAAGCATTTGTGTTAGTTGGTAAAGCCAGATACAATAAAAAAAACTGCAAAGTGAACTGTTAAATAGTTTAAATTAAAGATCAAAATAAACATATTTTACCCTAAGATAACAACATAATGGACTAGTTATTATCTATACTAATATATAAAGCTGAAGAGTTTGTTTGTTTGCTTGAACGCGCTTATTTCAGGAACTACTGGTTCAAATTGACCATTCATCGAGGAAGGTTTTAGGCTATATACCATAACGCTGCGACTAATAGGAGCGAAGATACAATGGAAAATGTGGAAAAAACAGGGCAGGTATAAATCATAACTCATATCTAACCACGCGGACGAAGTCGCGGGCAACAGCTAGTAATTAAATTTATGTGGATGAGTGTGTAGGTGTGGGTAGACATGTGTAGGTGTGCATCGTGTGAATGTGGTGTAAAATGTAAATGTAGTTTTCCATACACAAATGGAATTATGATTAAAGCCTGCAAGATAGATCCAATAAAATTTCCGAAGGCGTATTGTGTTCTCGGAGAAACTTATTCAATTCGATTCACTGAAGTGATTTTTTACACGCTTTTGAAGGTTTAATACTGTTTGTATTTTGAATGAGGGAATTACAAAATATCAAGTAGTGAGTAATCATGTATCAACATCATTGGCTATTCCATAAGGTTGAGTCAAACTTAGCAACAGCAGTCCATATGGTGCCAGCGGCAATCGATCACCCGAGAAGGTGTTTAACGCTGAACAAACGAAGTTGCTGACCGTTGGCCAGTCTGTCATATTTTCTACCCACTCTATTGAAACCATAGAAGATACAGCTGTAGGGAAGTGCTTCTAACCGGAGGCGGTACTGGAGCGAGTGTATTATAACTTACAAATCTTAACATGTATGTTAATAATACGTAGTATCACGAAAATACTAGAGAAACTTTTAGGTTTTGACATGCAAAACTGACGACAGAATATGAAATCTTTTAATCTAACAATTATTTAGTTAAAGTTGGTCGTTAGCTTACAATAGCATAGAAATGTATGTTATGAAAATATTGTTTAAAGTGTTCGTGTAATTTATTTGCTAACTTCGCAGTTCTTTATTTTTTCTTTCTAGCAAAGTATTCGCCAAGGAGAATTAACCGAACCCAAACTGAATGGGCACTATTCTTTTATTGAGGAGTTCTTTTTGCCATTCAGATCAGCTCTATTTTATAATATTGCATTACAATATGTCACGCAATAATTCCAGGTTAATCGGAAAACAGTAATTGTTTCAAGTTTATTCCGTACTAGCTGTTGCCCGCGACTTCGTCCACGTGGTTAGAAGATCTTGAACCTTTTTCGCACCGCACGCAACGGAAGCTCTCAAAGATGAATAATTTTCCACATTTTCCAATGTAACTTCGCTCCTATTAGTCGCAGTGTGATGTTATATGGCCTATAGCCTTCCTTGATAAATGGTCTATTCAACACAAAAATATTTTTTTTTAATTCGAACCAGTAGTTCCTGAGATTAGCGCGTTCAAACTAACAAACAAACGATCTCTTCAGCTTTATAATATTAGTATAGATTTGATTACGTACAGAGTGACAGGTGAAAATAAATATAATGTTGTAATAGCGCGCGGCCGAAAGTCACTCCCATACAAGTCTCAGTTCCCTGATTGTACTCTTATTACAGAAGAGCCCTTCTCGTCGTCACGAAACGGGGGCACAAAGATCACTATTTCAGAGTCGTCACTCGTTTGAAAATATCAACTGTTCTAATGACGCATTCTTCAAAACTTCAGGTGGTCTCGTATACATACAATAGATAGACTACAAGTAAAATATTATATTTTGTCGACCGTGACCCCGTGGCCGTTTCAGCTCATGATTAAAGACTACGGTTGGGCCCGAAACAATACGCGTTATTAAACCGTTGCATTATTTCATGAAGGAAGAAAATAAATTTTAATAATGGTAAAATCAATGACAAAATCCATGAATCCATTTAACAAATATGTCAATTCGAAAAACTTCTTCCGCTTTTCAAACAGTTTATAAAAATATTTTATTCATCCCAGGAAGGTTAAGCCGAGTGTAAAACACTCATCAATCATATTTCCAAGTATTTATACAGATTTTTCTATAGAACCTGAAAATCAAGTACATTTTAAATGAAATTCATTTATTAATTCCTTTCGCATTACGAAAAATGCTAGGCTTCCGAAAATCCTTCAATCCCCATTCCATAGTAGGTTCTACGAACATTCATATCGCGTCCATAGATTTTAAGCGGAGTTTGAATAAACATTTATGGATCAGACCGATGTTTGTCATGCAGGCCTCGAACCCGCAGAACGTGCACTTTTAGTTGTCACAGTGTAATACCATTCGGATATCAGAGCTTCCGAATGTTCCTCCCTGTGTTTACTTCACTTTATTTTTTTTTTCTATACATATTGTAAAAGCGCTTTTACTAAAAGCATCTGTCAAGTGCGAGTCCGACTCGCCGCATTGACGATTCCGTCTAAACTTACGAAAAAGTAATGATGATCCCCAAAATTTTTGACGTGACCACGTCTTACAACTCGATGCAGACGGCTGCACGCTTGAAATGCCGAGCTACTTTGCTCTGATTCGTTCCATTGTAATTTTTTTCCAATGCTTAAGCATTTTCTCATGACGTTATTACTTTCAATAAATAAAATCGATTTATAACGATCACAAAGATGGCTTAACCTTAATTTTTGTAAGTTCTTGTTATAGCAAGCAAATCAAATACATCATATGTGATAACTAGCTAAGTAGCTTTCACGGTACATGTGATACAGCCATGTCCTAGTAACCGAGTCCCGGTAAAAGTTATATAAAAGAAACAAATTGATTCGCAGCAAGGGAGTTCGTTTAAACGTAAGTTCTAACACATTTACTTAAATTATCTCTTAACAAGAAAAGCTCTCTTCGGTCTTCATTAAATTTTTCTTCCATCTTAGCTCTGACCATAAAATCTCTCATCAAAAGAATATTATAGTTCCGCACTTGATCAGCTTATAATAGATTGAAATATTTAATTATCATGAACTAATTCCTTAGGAGGGTCACTCGGTCTCAATTTGTTCTCCAATCCCTTATTGGAAAAAAATAATTATTTGTTTGAAATGTAAAAAACGCGAGCTAAACATCTGTAAAATATTTAATGTGCAACTCCATGTCGATAATACAAAATTTAGGCAAGTTTCGAGTTTAAGCTTTTATATAGAATAAAAGTTTATAGAATAAAAGTTCCAATAGTGCTCTAAGGGACACATCCGATGATATGGATTAGTTTTTTTCATTGGCGAGCCCACGTTGGGCGTCATAAGCACCGTGCTATCTCGCAAGCCTGCCTGCATTCCGCCGGGGGATTAAAATTATTAAAAATTAAAAAAGTTTTTATTGACATAAAAATACAGTTCAGCATAAATGTAACCCTGACGCCTGTGCTAGGCTTAAAGCCTGTGTTACAGGAGCCAGTGTCTTCGCCCGCTTAGGTTATTATATTTATATCTTAATACTAACTTAATGTTAAAACTGAATTTATATAAAACTTATTATTGTTTAAACTATATTAATGAGATCATGTTTTGCGCGTGTATGTGTATGTGTGTGTGTGTGTGTGTGTGTGTGTGTGTGTGTGTGCGAGTGTGTGGGATAAAACAAAACACCCGCGCCGCTTCGGAGATCTATCTGTGTGTCGTGTTCACTAAAACCTACGATATTATTAAGGGCCCTTAGTATGGTTGGCAAAAACTATATGAACAATGGCAGATTTTAAAAAAATCAAAGAAAAGAATCAACTGGCTTTTAATAAAATTTTAGTCTTGGTCCTGATTTGATTCCCATTTGTAATACATTTGATTACGATTAGATACCTCGTCAGCTCATGATTAATTCGTTACGAAATGTTATAACGTGCAGTTATAAACTGACTGCACGGATAGCCGATTGGTTGACTACACCACGCTATGATCACAGAGCGCGACGAGTCACGGGTTCGAACCCCGCGTAGTATAAGCATTTGTGTGATTGACGAATGCTTGTCCTTTGTCTGGGTGTCTTTGTGCATTTGTATTGAATGTTTGTAAAACCCCGCGCGACGCAATAAAAATAAACCTTGTCTAGATTCAATTTTGTAACTGACTGTACATACATTCATTTCTCGACAAATTAATACAGGCAAACGAGAGGAAATTTTTACAATCCCTTTTTGCACAATAGAGGATAAAAATAGTATTGTTCATTGTATCAGGAGTCGATAGTGAAATTTAAGATATTAATACCCGCTTCGCCGGGAGCCACATCCATCCGGCTCGATCCAAGCTTTGACATAAAAGCTTAATGAATGCAGTACAATAAGCGTCGCGTGTTAAAGAGTATTGTTTTAACTCGAGTTTTCATAATTATACAGCCTTTCAATTTGTTACAGATTGAGTTGTCAGCACCGAGCCGATTTGTTAAGTTTTCCAGATAAGTCTAACAAAAAATTTATATACGCTCTTTATCCTGCCATAACTTCGGAATACCTGAATCGAGTATGAGGTTACATAATATAGTATTAGATCTTTGTTTAATGAAAAATAGACTATTACAAATAGTGAAAATGATTTTCCATTTTCCGTAGGGTATTCGCGTTTATAATTTCTGAATGACGTACTTGTATTTTCAATTAGTCCCCAAGAAGTATTATGTTCTCGCTACAAACATAAACAGAGATATTTACTCCGAAGTAGAGGATGAAGGTCACTATTATCAAACAGCTCGAGATGTTCTTCGGGACCTTGAAAATAGTGATGAAGGTGAGAATGCCCAGTCTGATGAAGTGGATGCTGATCCTCCTCTCGTAATTGACAACGATCAAAATATGCCAGACCCTCCTATTTTGGAAGCCGGAGAAGCAGTACCCCAGAGTAGATCACAAGGGATTTCTAAGCGACCTCTGGTTTGGCGAAAACGGAATCTTGTTACTGCTGAAGACAGCCTTATTTTTAGGGGAGAAACTCAGATAACGGAAGCATTGATGTCTTGTAACACGCCGTATGATTTTTTTTCATTTTTTTTTACATCAGATCTAAAAAAGCAAATTGTAGAACAAAGTAACTTATACGCGGCCCAGAAACAAATATCCAATCCTGAAATAATAAATGAAAATATCCTAAATAAATTCCTAGGCATTCTGATTTACACCTCAGTCATAAAATTTCCAAACACCAGGGCTTACTGGAGTGATAAATTTGGTTATGATCACATAAAAAATACGATGCCGTTAAAAAAATTTGAAAAAATAAGATCCACTCTCCATTTTGCCGACAATACGCTATGCTTACCCAAAGATCATCCAGACTATGACAGGCTATTCAAAATAAGACCTCTTGAGGAAATGCTCAACTGCCAGTTTGGAAAGGTTCCCTTAGACCAAAGGCTTTCCATAGACGAGCAGATGTGTGCAACCAAAATGAGCCATTACATAAAACAATACATGCCCAATAAACCCCACAAGTGGGGGTTCAAATTATATCTCATCTGCAGTCTACAAGGATATGCTCATAGATTTGAGGTTTACAGTGGAGGGGGCTCCAAAAATAACATCTTACCTGGTGAGCCAGATTTGGGAGAGTCTGGAAATACAGTCGTCAGGTTAGCTAGAATGGTACCACGCAATGTGAATCACATTATATACTTCGACAACTTCTATACTTCTGTGCCTCTCGTCACCTATTTAGCTAAGGAAGGAATTTTCTCACTGGGAACAGTAAGAGTAAACCGATTGAGAAACTGCAAATTGCCTGACAAAAACACTATAATGAAAAAGAACGTACCCAGAGGATTCTATGAGGAAAACGTGGCGACTGTGGATGATATTGACGTAAGTGCTGTTGTGTGGAAAGATAACAAGCCCGTTAACCTTCTTTCCACTTACGTAGGAGCAGAACCAGCAACCACAGTCACGCGCTTTGATAAATCGAAGAAAGAGAGAGTTGCTATTCCATGCCCCAAAGTCATCAAGGAGTACAATGCTCACATGGGGGGCGTGGACTTATTAGATTCATTTATAGGTCGTTATCACATCACAATGAAGAGCCGCAAGTGGACCATGCGCTTATTTTATCATTTCCTGGACCTCGCAGTTATAAATTCATGGGTTATGTTCAAGAAGGTAAATAATATAAAAGGAAATGATCAACTTCTCAATTTGGGTACATTTAGACTAGAACTTGCCGAAACCCTATGCAAATTCGGTCTACCTGCAAATGGCGCTAAACGTGGTCGACCTAGTGGGAGCACAATACAAAGAGAACTTGTAATGAAGAAGTTCCGAGGACCAGCTCAAGCAATTCCTTTGAAAGACGTCAGATTGGATCAGACATGTCATTGGGCAGTTTGGCTGGATAAGCAGCAGAGGTGCAAATTCCCGAAATGTTCAGGATTTACGTTCAAAATGTGCCAAAAATGTCGTGTATCTTTATGTGATACGAAAAAAAGCAATTGTTTTTATAAATATCATAATTTAGAATAAATAAACACATTTAAAAACAATATCCACTCTTATTTTAGCCATACTTGCAAAATGTCATTGGATGCGCAATGTAGTTTATAAACAACACTCACATTATTGCAAAAAAAAATTAGTAAATTCATGTCTAGATTTTTTTACTCATTTTTCCTAGACAGTAATACATGTCTATTACACAAATATATTTTTTTAAAACGTAAAAAAAAATCGTCCATTTAAGGGTTAAAACGAAAATACGAATAAACTTACGAAAACCATCAAGGGAGACCTTTTATCGCAGCAGGCCATACAGCGAAACGGAAAAAATGTATTGACTTTAATAATTCCACTAAAGATATGATTGAGAAACATAAATAAATATATTGTATGTGAGTTTTATTTTAACTCTAATCCTTCACTAGTACTGAACGGGCAAGGTAAATATAAATTACCACATAATTTTGGAAAATCTATCGTGTTTTTGAAGACCATCCAATAGATTTTAGAGTTGGCAGCACTAGTTCCACCTCACAATCCGAAATGAGTTACTCATACAAACTCATTCATATGGCGTGTTCTACTCAACTCTAAAACCACCAAAGAACGGTAAAATCCTTTGAGTTTCCTAATAAAACCACAACTATAACCGGTTTGGGATGAAACCTGAGATTTGCTGTAATTTTGAAAGCAATTTATTAAATCTGGAGAGCAGGTCAGGAGCAGAGATAATAAAATTTTGAAATTATGCCCGCAAAAAACAGAACTGTACGTACGATGTGTGTTATTGTAGAATGGTATTTTTTAATATGCTTGTTGTTACTTTGGATCCTTTGCTAAGTGCATAAAGGCCTAAGTTAGACGCCAAGAAAAAGTAGAGCTTTTTTGCTGAAACTCTCGACAAAATTCAATCTCAGGAAACTGAGTTCGAGTATTTGGATATAGGCAACGAAAGCTATAAGGAAAATTTGTAAAAAAAATATACATATACATACATATTTGTAAAGGATTTGGCTGGAATCAAAAACCAATAATTATAAAAAGAACGAATAAGGATTTTGGAAATAGCTTAAGGTAGTTGTAGTTCATTTTTTTTATTTTTAACTAGAAAGTACTCTTAGGTCAACTTAGGTCCATTTTGATGTTAAATCACCTAATCTCGTTCTTATTTCAGAACATCATTTAATCTTTACTCAGCTGAATCGAGTAGAGAATCAATCAAAGAGAAGTAGTAGAGAATCAAGATTCAAATCGCATCTCAAGCAGAGAATACATATCTTCTTGCCGGGAGCAGAAAAAATGTAGGGAGGAAGAAAAATGTAGTGTGCTAGAACTATTAACAGAAATACTCAAACAGTTCAAATATATAGTGGAAAAAAACAGATGGCGTAAGCGCAGCGAAGAAAAAGGCTGCTTAGACGCATATTGCGGAGAAATTTAATGCCTCATCTATGATAAATGAGTCTGTAAATATCTTTTTATATTTTAATCCTTTTTTTTTATTACCTCCACTTACGGTTATGATTTAATTTCAGTTTTACAAGTATCTAAATAATGAACAAAAAAAGTAAAAGTTCTAAGCAGTCAATATAAGCTACTATCGCTCATTTAATTTATTATATCTCAATTATAGAGGCATCAGAAGAACAATTAAGGCGCCTTTGGCAAAATTTGATGACCTGTCAAAGAAATGCCCTAACAAGAAAGTGTCAACACAAATGGCCACTGGTTGTGGTGGTTCATGCCCTGATACTGAAATCAACCCGGATATAGCCGAGATTTCTACCGCGCGCTTCGTAGAAACACAAGATACTTTGGACTCGGACCATATCGGTAAGTAATCAGTGCAAATTTCTATCTTGATTTATTATTCATTACTATCAATCAAAATAAGCCTAGAATATGTACAGTGAGTATAATCTCATCCTCTAAGAATTTTAAAGACTTTGTTTAATTTAATTTCAGAGGTGGAAACTGTTTAGGAAACATGTCATGGAAACTAAAGTACTTGCTCCTGATTTTCCTAGACAAAATCCAGGGATCACAATCCAGCCAAATCCTATTATCTCACATAGCTCCATTACCAAGTGGTTCCCAAAATAAGAGAATAAAATTAAATGAAAGATGCTAGTCCGGAAGGAGAAGATACTTAATTAACCTATAGTTTAGGTACAAATTCCTACTGAAAGTAATGTTGCTGTTAACCACGACAAAATATCAAAACCATCATTATCTTCTCATGAAAATAGCAATGACGCCTTCATTGCTACGTATTCTCAAAGTGAGTACACAGTTTCAAAAAATGTGGCACCAACACTGACTTACATACATGGAAACCTAACAACACATTCTGCGACTTCCTTTTCAACTGTTAATACTCCCACTTCTACTAAGCTAAGTCGCCAGTCTACTTTTAAAACTGATAAAGGCGAGAAAAGTCTCATACATAAAAAAAGGCTGGTAAACAAGCGAGCAGATTCAAAAAAATCAGGGAAAAAAATTTATCACGTAGGAAAACAAGTACAAGAAAAGCAGTTATCAGAACCATGTTATGAAAAATGTCGAATGAATTATAAATATATAAACAATGAATGGAAGAGTAAAATACAAACATTAAATAAATGGAAATAATTAGAAATTAATAATGCGCTCTTCCTCTCTTCAATTACTTAAACTTTGCTGTGCCCGACAGGGTCAACAAGTGTTTCTAAATTTTATTTCATCTTTACCACCTGTAATTGTACATTATGGATTGCAATAAAATTTGGTATCTCGGACACCGTTATGCAATGCGTTATACGTAAAAAGTACCAAAACTCCGACAAATTATGTTAGTGGAGTGCATGTTTGTATATGCGATTAAATGCAGAATCTAGATGGGAATGAGAAATGAACCCCCACCAAAATTGAAAGCAGCTTTAGAAAACTTTACCAGAGGGAACCTACCACGAAAGGAAACAGGTCCACATTGATATGCGAGGTCACCCCGGAAATTAGGGAGGAGATCCTCAGCTCAGGGAACGGTGTTCATTGGACGCGGCATCATAAAGGTGGGCGACCATGACGGGGTAACTTGCTGCAACAAGTGCCAGCAAATGGGCCACAGGGAAACGTATTACCGGGCAAAGACGTGGACGTGCGGTAGATATGGAGAGAACGGCCACAATTGCTGCGGCACATGTAAGAAGTTGAAGCAGAATGAACACCCAGTAAGGTCTACCAGAAACCGGCTCGCGAATCGCGAGTTGTCCATAGGATCGTATATATGGTTTGTATTGTTTGCGGTACGCGGTTAAAAATACTTTTAACTTGTAATAAATAGTAGTGTAATTGTAAATATAATTAATACTCTGTAAGTGATTGTGCGAACTGTGCTATATTTTGGTAACAAACTGATCGCGAAGAATTTCATTGCGAAGGCGACTAAAAGATAAACTTGTAATTTGGAATCATTTTTCTCAAGACAATATGAATAAGACTGCAAAGTGCAATTACTGTTCGATAGAAAGCGCGATTACGGCTGGAAATACAGGTAATTTATCCCGACATATGAAACGTCAGCACCCTACAGTACCAATCAACCCCATAGTAAGGGAAATCACTCCAATAGAAATAACTTCAGAAAATACTGCTGCAGCAGCACATGATCTTCAATCAGAACCTGGAGATCCAAAAGAAATGCCTACTATACCAACAACAGCTTTGGCAATAACTTCCCGGAAGCGTAATTAGACCCAAATACCATATTGCTAGTGTGTATTCATCTATGACCCAAATGACAGATTTTATACACAATACAACACCACTCCCACCTATTAGAGCAGCGCAATTAGATAATCAATTAGTGAAAATGATTGCAAAGGAGTACCATCCCTTCCGCTTGGTTGAAGGTGACGAATTTAAAAAAGTCATAAATAAACTGAATCCTAGATATTCACCTCTACTAGAAAAACCTTAAGCCAGGTCCTCAACTTTATTCAAAAATGCTTCTCGAAGTTGAGCAACAAATCGATGTGGCGCATGGTATATGCCTGACCACAGTTGCATGGACATCAATAAATAATGTTAGTTTTATAGCTCCAACAGCACATAACATTTTATGAAGTAACTACGGAAATCTCAACAGAAAAACAAGTGAGCCTTTCTAAGGTAATTGTTTACTGTAAACTTCTCAGACAGCACCTTAATAAATGCGACACAACCACATTAACTATACAAACACAAAATTTAGTCGAAACTTTGAAAAAACAGGTATACAAATGATTTTATGAGAAAACAGATGTCGAAGCTCATATGCTATTTGCTGAAGCGAGTATTTTAGATCCTAGGTTCAAGCAAGAGGATTTATGGACATAAATAAATATGAAAGAGCACTGTCGGCCCTTAAAAAGAAGGTCGGCCTTAACAACGTGGGAAACATCGTTCCGATAGTAATGCAGCCATCCACTTCTACGACGACGCCCGCGCCCTCACCATCGTCATCCATTTAGCAGGATTTTGACCAGGAGGTGGTTGCGCTTATTCCAACTAACCCTATTGCTGCTGGAATTGTGGAAATTGATAAATATATACAAGAGCCGCTGATAAATCGCAACGAAGACCCTCTTGTCTGGCGGCACGAGCAGAAACATGTGTATCCGATATTGTATAATTATATTTTAAAGAGGTTACATTTAGTGGCAACTTCCGTGCCATGCGAGCGCACATTTTCCAAGGCGGGTCTAATTATGACTGAATCACGGTCACTGAATCAAGATTATCGAAAAAATTAGCTGAGCTGCTATTCATAGCCAGCATTATGAAATAAAGTCATATGCACATAAAATAAAATAAAAAAACGAAAAAAGGACAAAAAAAATAGGAACTTAAAAATTATTGTAAATAATAGTTGATTTAAAGACGCCTATCAAAATTATGATTTTGATAGAGAGTCCTAAGCCTGTAAAGCATGAAGGAAAATCAATTGTTATATTATCAATATCGCCATGTCCAGTCGAACGTTCCGCGGATATGGACGGATATGGATTTCAGTGAAAGCGGATTGGGACATATCGGATATAAATTAGCGAATAATATGGATATGGGATCTGAATATATATCTCGAACTCGGAATTATATGTTACATATCCAATCCTTCACCGGACATTCCTAATTGGAACTTCTTATAATCAATAATAAAAAATCTAATCAACTCAACTATTTGAGTCATAACTTAAAAATGTAATAACAACGACACTATGACAGTTGCTATGGTGACAATTTTTGCTTATTCCTCGCAAAAACAATGATGCCCGTAGGCCCGCCACTTACATATCGAAACATTTCTTCCGTAAACCCCTTTTTTCAGTTAAAAAGTAGCCTATGTCCTTTCTCAGGCTCCAAATACAAGACTATCTGTAACAGATTTGATCACAATCACAGACAGACAGACAAAGATACATACGCATTTATAGTAATTTGAAAGTTGGTAGGTTGGATATTAATATTAATCATTTACGGTTAAGACAATTGCAATTAATGTTGATTTTTTAACAAAGAACGATAACAACTAACTCCTGCACAAAAACCAAGTGACTCGTCAACTAAGTAGTGACTCACATCACATGATTTGAGATATTTCACTGTTCTACGCGCAGACATACGAAGCCCCCGCTGTAGGAACTTGGGAAGCGAGAGCTTTGAGTAGCTAAGGTCAATTTATCGACACCTCTCCTTTTCACTAGAGAGTTTCCTATCGGAGCTCCGCGCTCATCTCGGGACCCAAGAGGGAATACGTGCACCCCCCAATTCCCCAGAATTCCCCTGCTAGTAAAGCACAACACTATCAATAGGAACTTTTTGATACAATTCTAAGCTTTGATGTCGAGTGCGAGAACGATGAATACAGACTACGCAAAATCTTCTCGACACATGGAAGAGAAAATAAATAGCGAACCACTTCTATCAGATGTAATCCAGAATGAGCACAACACCATCTATTAACTTACATTCATAGTTTTAAAACCTCATTAATTTTTGCTTTTATTCTAAGATTGACATCAACTGCAGAATTCACGAATACCAACTACGCAAAAAACGTCTCCATAAGTGGACACCGAACTCCGAACCACTAATAT
The DNA here is from genome assembly GCF_003590095.1 of Trichoplusia ni. NCBI lineage: Eukaryota > Metazoa > Arthropoda > Insecta > Lepidoptera > Noctuidae > Trichoplusia > Trichoplusia ni. The sequence goes on from NC_039497.1 coordinate 2,275,282, forward strand.
TAGACACTAGCTGTTGCCCCTGACTTCGTCCGCGTGGTTAGAAGATATAAGTTGGGAATTTTCGAACGGAAGCCCTCGAAGATGAATATTTTTCCCCATTTTTGCCACATTTTCCATTGTATATACCCTAAGGGCGCTTTCAATTTAGACGGTTGTTGCCGGACTGCTGCCGCACGGTTGTTACTACCATGAGCCGTACTGCTGCCGGACGACAGCAGTATGACGTAAATCGTCTTATTTGAAGAGATACGCGGCTGTAGACCGATCGAATTTTAGTGATTTCCATCGAAACCCAACTTTAGTCGGTGCCATGGACTCTGACGATTAAGTGTTAGTTCTCTTGCGTCAGTAGAAACATAAACGAGGGGCGTCGCCAATGTTTTTATTAAAATACCCTAGATTTTTTGAACTATTTTAGAATGTCTAGAGAATGTTTCTATGAATTATATGAATCCCACACGGAGGGCTGCAACTCGTATTTCATTTATAAAATCTTCTGTATTTAAATCATCCATAATTAGGTAGGTATGCTCGAAAACGTCTAAGAAACACGATGCCTTTACAGCACTAGCGAACAACGACTGAGACAGTTTGTTGCCGTTCCGCCAACGGACGTGCGCAGCTGCTGTCGCACGACTTTGCGTCGAGGCATTTTGTATGAAAAATCATAACCACCCGTGCGCAGTACGATACATGGACTGCAGCAGTCCGGCACCAATCGTCTAAATTGAAAGCGCCCTTAAACCTTCTTCGACGAATGGTCTATTGAATACAAAAATATTTTTTCAATTTGAACCAGTAGTCCCTGAGATTAACGCATTCAAACAAACAAACTCTTCAACTTTATATATTGGTATAGATAGTCCAGAATCAGCACAACACAATCATATAACCTGAATTAATAATTTATAAACATCATTAGTTTTGGTTTCATTCCAAGATTTGGAATCGAATGCATGAGTGACGAATTAGAACCACTGCTACTGACTAGTTGTCTAGAATCAGCAAAACAGCATTAATAAACATAGCATAATTATTTTGTAAAACATTTTCTTTTGGTGCATAGATTTGAAGTCAACTGAAAAATTCACGAATACAACTACGCAAAAACGTCTCCACAAATGGACCATGAATTGCGAACCACATCAATCAACTTTAATGAACAATTTTAAAACATCATTATTTTTGGTTTTACTTTAAGATTTGTTTTCGAGTGCGAGAGTGACTAGAACAGACTACGCGAAATCTTCTCGACAGATGGAAGACAAATTCCGAACCACTACTACTACTAGATTTTATTATTATTATATATCAATATATTTCTATAAGAGTAGTAGAGCCTTCTTATATAAAGTAACTAGCAGTTGCCCGCGACTTCGTCCGCGTGGTAAACAAACCCGTAGTACATAATTTTGTTCTATTGTCAATAGTATTAGCAGCGTACGCAGAAATAGGTTTTCGATTTTATACCTTTGGTTACATTATCGCAATTTTCTTACGGAACCCTAATATTTTTCAAAATAAATTATAGCCTATGTTCAGCGGCGATAATGTAGCTTCTCAACAGTGAAAGAATTTTTCGAAACGGTCCAATAGTTTCGAAGCCTATTCGTGTCAAACAAACAATCAAATCTTTCATCTTTATAATATTAGAGTGGAGTTTCGCAGCAGAGAATTGGTTAGTGCTTCAAGGCATGATCCAGTACATCAAAATGCCTGTGCCAAGCGCAGAAACAAAGACTGCAGACGATGAAAAGACTAAGGTAAAGTTAATAGAAGTTCTTTTCAAAAAGTAAACGCTAAGCTTATATTAGACATGAATTAATTTAGCTTTGGTATACGGGATCAAATAAAAAAATCTGTCACAATAGTAGCAAAAGAACCCTCATCTTCTTTTAATAGAATGACTTATGAAAATTAAGGTTTCTGTTATAAGAATCGCGTCCACAGAGGCTTTATAAAATACATCTGGGAGTTTTTGTAAGAGATAAAGTCGACGCTGAAGTGAATTAGGGTGACTTAAACAATATGCGAACCTTTTTAAAACAAACTTACAGTCTCATAGGTACAAAACTTTAAAAGCAAAAGGAATAACTTACAATTTGCGACTAGTAACAATTTATGAGTCCTGCGAGATTCGCGAAAGGACATTATTGACTCAAACGAAGAAATGCGGGCTTCTTCAGATACCTTTTACAAATTACCCACCCTACCGTCTTCATTCCTAGTAATTTTCAGTATATATTGTAGATTAGCTAGTCGGGATTACCGCTACAAGACTCATCAAGAAAGCAATTCGGTAGATTGACACAGTAAATTAAGACAACGAGCGAATTAAATAGCTAAGTGATGTTATTAATCTGATGTAGGATATCGTCTTTAGGGATTCCTTTGGTAATTACTGTAAAGGGATATCGGGATAGGTTTGAAGGTCTCTTGAAATTGTCTGATGTTGTTAATGGGTATTTAAAGGTCAGTGTTGTTGTGTCCATTATTGTCTTATACTTGGTTCTACATATTTCTTTATGTTTCGTAGTTTTACTTCTACACTTTTAATTGAGCCAGTTGCATTGTTGTGTATGACGGTATATGGTTTGCAAAAATGATAATGTTCGAAGTTGAAAATATTCTACGAATGGAAAATGGATGTCGTTTATTTATGTGCTTGTACAAACGTAAATTTTGTAACTAACTTTCAGAACAAGACATGTGATGTTTAAATAGACTTAGCTTCTTTAAAGTTTTATTCCATAACCGTGGCCTAATTTACATTGAGACTTGAGCCCAGTCAATTTACATTTTATAAATAGTGTGGCAAAAATTTTGGTGTCTTTTCGTCTTAAAACTCAGTTTATAAATAAAATGACTAACGAAAAATAACAATAATGGAGTATCATTATCAGTCAGTCCGTGAAACTTTTCTCGATAGTGGTTTTTCGGAAAGATATACTTCGAGACACCCCTTACTGGCATTTTTTGCGGGTTTTCCACCCCCATAACTCACGAACAGAGCATGCTGTATCTGAAATAACATGACGAAAGTTTTGCAACCGCTGAAAACTTGTTTAGTTCTGTAATGGTTTATGCATTTTGAATTTATACCCTCTTAAATAGTAGACACTTGGAAATAAACAAAACTAATTTTGGATTTTAATGTAAATGTTAGATATAGTTGCTACTGAAAAATTAAGAACATTGCATTTATTCCTGTGCATAAAACTTTGTTTTTCACAAACGAATTGATTGATTATTAATTACAGCACATATTATTTGATTTATTAATTACAGCACACCTAAAAATTACATGAGGGATTCTAGTACAAACATCACATTTGTTTGTTGGGTTGAGCAGTACCAATAGAATAAATGAAACTAAAATCAAGTAATATATTACACGTTAAATCGATGCGCATGATTCATAAACCTTTTTCCAACATAGATTTATCGTAAAAACTCATTGAAATCCGATCTTAGCATAAATAAAACCGAACTCAAAAAGGGACACAAAAAGGTACCAACAGTTTACGAAATAAACGACATAAATTGAAATGGGTACTGGTTGAATATTTTGATTTAGGAACACTGACCTTTAGTCCTCGACACAATTTAATAAAAATAAATATTTAAAACACTTCACAACACTTTTTTTTGAACTTGCACAAGTATCTAGTAATTGATTCAATAGTTTTTTTATATGTAAGGTCAATGGATGAACACTAGACCGCTTGAATGTCGCGTCGGTAACTAAATTGTCAAATAGGACTGCATCAAAATGTTGGCATTAGTCGCACTAGCGAAATTAGTCCGGTGACGCGAGTGTAGTTACCTATAGGGCTGCTACGGATTATCTTAAGGTTATGTAAGAAAAATAAAAATAACTTAAAAACAGAACAAGGTTATTGCCAGTTATTGCAAAAAATATAATAATTATTTTACAAGCTAAAAAAGAAGAAAAAAATAATTTAAGACGATCTTTTTGATGAAACAACCTGCTAACGATTCACAGAAGTTAGTTTACAACAAACCTATCCATGTTTTCTTTTGAGCAATAAACCTAATTCGATAAAAAACTTCTAGGCGTTATTAGTAGTCTCTCCTTACGGTCCTTGGAGGACCGTACCTGTATTTGAAGCAATCTAATAATTACGTCCATCCTTTCTGTGTACAACAGCACATACAACTCGAGTACCGCGCAACCCCTTATCCCATCTTAGCTTACACAACCCTAGCACGTATCCACCTAATTACGTATTGTATGAACGTTCACACACTATCCGAACTCATAAATCCATATCACGGTCAAAATCTCATTGCTAGTTATTCAGACGTCTATTATAATTAATTTATTCGAAACTATAACATCGTGGCTTTGCTGATACACGGCATACAATTGTAATGGTCGAACTTCGAGTTTCAACTCTGCATTCATTCGACGCGATTTATTGTACAGATTTCTCTAACTAGTAATAATTTGAATTAATCGTCAATCTATTAGTTTAAATTATTGTTCAGTGTTCCATTTGTTATCTGTTCCATAAATCAGGGAACTTGTGCTGTATGAAACGTCACGGTTAATGAAACGCTATCATTTTCTTTGCTCTGGGTTTGTTTCGCTATCTACTTAGTTGGCACACAACAGCAAATTTAATTCAACCCGTTTACGAGATTAAGTATCCTGGCAAGAGAACGTTTTTGTTGGTATTACCTTGCTTTCTTATAAGTTACTTAGGTATTATTCTTTTTAATATAGTAGGCGTCGCATGTTTTATACAACGTCGGTAGGAAAATATACTGAGACCAAGGGTCTTGTTAGACGCATGTCTCATTATTCCAGTTCGACGAATTGAATATTGTTTCTTTGGCAATACATCCCAGCCAGTCGCGCGAGTTTTATGTCTTCTCATATATGGGGGTTATTCCCAAAGCTTACCCTCTTTACGGTACCGTATTATTTTTATGTTCCGTTTTTATAAATAATATTACAAGAAATATGTCTTTAGGTACTCGTAAAACTAGTCGGCCCAGTTTAATTAACTTAAAACTTAAGACTTTTTTTCGGTCGTGCATAAAAAGATTCATAGCCTTAATCACGAAATCTTTCTGATTTTTTAGAGTTTTCTTAGATGAAAGAGAACTTCTTTTCTTTTTTCTTAATCTACCTGATACGAAATCTCATCCTAAAAAATATTCAACAAAACCACCAGACACACAACCACTAACAGCGCAAACAATAGTTTATTTATACACAGTGATGAGAATAGCCCCCGACTATCAGTCCAAGATACGGGTTCAAGCGTCCGAACGCCCGCAACCTAGTTGGCGGGCGCTCTCTCTACAAATATTACTGTGTGCCCCGTGTGTTAGCGATCTCGTTAGCCATCCGTGGCATCTCCCAGGTGAATGGGATCATCGTTTTTATTATGTAGGATGTGACCTGCTATTCACGTATTGACTGACAATAACTTCTCGTACGTTCTATGTTTTTGTGCAGTTAATGAGTGTTGTTGCGGCAAATAGTCGAGTTATTGACGTAATTCAGAAATGATTGAATAATTTGTTGTTTATTAGATACTATTGAGGAATAATAGGTACTCTTATCGGAAACGAAACTATCGCTTTCTTCAGATGGTCTAACTTTAGTAAGACAATTTTGTAAGTAGGTTATCTACTATTAGTGTAATGTCTGTTTCAGGAAACATTTTCACCGTTTCCACTAAGATCAGAACCGGAGATCAAGATAATTTCAATCCATCCAATGTATTACATCAAAGTTTAAATCAAAGGAGTATTTAGCGGTAACAACTTCATAATGTTCCAAAAAGTATTTACTCGAAGCCCAGAAACCCCATATTCAAGTACAAGAAATTAAAGTAAAACCTTCATCTATGTTACTAACGAAGTTCTACTAACACAGTTAACAAGAAGGTTCATTTAGCACCGCATAACGGTACGTCAAGTTTACTAATAAAAGTAAAAGTTTTAGTTTGTTCAATGTCTGTTTCTTAACCACACTAATAACTCCGAAGATTTGTCTAAATTTAGGATTTAACTTTTGGGAGGTATTTAGTTTTATAGGTGTTTAGATTTACCAGCTCAACTTACGGCTTTGCGTGATTAAAAGTGGGTTGTAACAGAGCAGAGACTTAGTTTTCTTAGAATCCTTTAATTTTAACTTCGTCTTCATTATTTGTAGTTTCGTACTAAAACAGAACCCTATTTTAGTAATAATGATCAATTATTACTTCCCTACTATTAATAAGGCTCCGCTTTCTGCCTGTCCGTCTGACAACAGGCTGTATCTCATGGTAGCTGGTCACTTAAAAATTCGTCAGATTAAGTACCATCAATAGAAACGAGATTATGCAACAATTACTACTAGTCAGATGGGTTATTTTATTAATAAATTTCATTAGCTTTTTGCCTATTTTTATAATAACCTTAGTCTTGCAAGTCGTACTCGTGCTTGACGAATAAACAACATAAACCGAATAATGTGTAACAGATAACAACTAGAAGACAAACACAGATTATTTTCAGATGTCTGTAATATTAGTAGGGATGGCATGATACATGAATACCAACCATTACTGATACACGCTTTAGCCGGTCACTACCTCTCCAAGGAATTGACAGTCACGTGACAGACAAATCGAGGCAAAATTGTCAATGACAGTGTAAATCCCATGTGTGATACCTAAAGCCCTAAAAACGTGCAACTAATTAGCGATTGTCGATATGGAGACTGACAGGGGACCTGATTTGTGACGGAGGTCAGGTTCCATTTGAATTCCGGTCACGATTTCGGTTGCAAAAATCCTAGTGCCTCGAGATTTGGTAAACGGGTTTTGTATCTAAAATTGTTACGTTTCTTACAGAGAGAAATAGTTCACAGATTTTTTTTAGATTCTAAAAGTGCGTAATGATCATATTTAGAACTGATTGACCCTCAATTGAGAGTCAGAACGGAGGTTTCCGTAGAAATTTGCATATAGATGACCACCCATCAAAATAATGGCCATATGCTAAATATATCTGTTCTTAGAGCGTCAAAGTCATCCTCTGAAAATTTCGACCGTCTATCTATCATGGATCATATACAGCCAGGTGATAGTCGGAGAGACGCAGAGCCTTAGTTATAAAAACAACTCAAGCCAATTCTTGAGCAGTACACTTCAAATTACTGTGCAAGCCGAAGGCAGTCACAAGTAATGCGGCTATCTTTGGCAAAAACAATTTCCTGCGATTCAACTACTGCAAACTTGATATTATCGTCAAAGACTATAGATGACAAAGCCAAATCTAAACAAATTTAATACAGGAAGCATGTTAAACAATAACGTCCAGTCTTTATATAAATTCCTATAACGGCAGAGTACCTCTAATTGGAAGCCAGGTTGACAGTTTAAGATATTATGCCCTTAATACCTCAAGAGCGACTCTTAGGCACTTCGCACAAGTACCCAATTTAGCCGTAAGTTCTCATTCGATCTAATTATACTTAGGTACCTGATGAAGGTAAATTGTATGATAATGTATAGCATATTATTTTCAGAGATACTTTTAGAATTTTGAGCTGAATCTTAATTTCAAACTAAAGAATGTGTGTGAATTCTCGGTGTCTTTCCCTGTACCTACCAATACTTACAAACTTAAACTGTAAAGCGTGAAAATACTTTTCTTTTTTTACTATCTCCTTGGCTCAAAGGTTTTTAATATACCCGGTCGTCATCCCTATTCCATTTTATTTGATGTTCACAACTATTTTGTATAAACAATACAATTTTCCTTAGTAACACTGATTGTCAGATGTTTCCTTATATTCGATACAAGCTTACTTAATCCAAAATTAAGACTTGCGGTTATTATCTTAATTTAATTAATTAAGATAAAATAAACCGCTGTCGGAAGTTTCAGTTTCACCCCCAAACGATGGGGAAGCAATAAGTCAAGTCTGAGGCACCTTATAAATAGGTCATTGTTATCTAAATTATTTTGAGCGAAAATTGTTTGAAGTTGCGAAGTTGAATGAACTGGGGGTCTAATACTACCTCTTTACGTCAACAGTTGGCGCGTAAAGAGAGACGCCGCTATAGTTTTTGTAGAGCGCTGTCTCGTTTCAACATCTGCGATAGTATTACTTTAAAAGTTCGTGGTAGACCCCCTGTCTGAAGTTTTCCAGGTACGCGGTGTACCTTACACCTGTTTTATGTAATTATTATGAAGTTTACAGGTATCTGTTTTGAGATCATCGCTTTTCAAAGTTTTGCTAGAAAGTTCTTGTTGTCTTACATGTTTGGCAATAATAATTTTTAGAAGTTTTTTTTCTTACGTCCTAACGATAAAAAGAGACAAATAGTCCCATAACCAAATTTTGCTTAGTAGCTACGGCACGGGTCCTTGTCTAGACTTCGTCAATTCCCTACGCCCTAATTGGTTTACATTAATTATTACTTATCATGATTAGCACACTAACTACAAACAAAAACATTACCGAATATTTCAGAACTCGCCATCAACTTACGTCGAAGCTTATGGATCTTCTTACTCATTAGTAACGTTTACACCACTACTGACAGATCTGTTATCACCGTTAGTTCACTACCTACTAGCAAGAGCTTCGTTTCCTACTCACCTTCAACCCTCATCTTAGCTTTTGGATCTTCTCATTCATTAGTAACCTACCAATCACTATCTACATAACTGTTATCATCGTTAATACACTACCTACTACCAAAAACGTCACCGCCTACTTTAGATCACACCATCCACTCAAGATCTTCTTATTCATTAGCAACTATTAAATCACTATCTAGATAACTGTTATCATCGTTAGTAGACTATGTACTATCAAGGACATCGTTTCTTACTTCAGAACTCACCATTAACTCGCGTCGCAGCTTGTCAAGCTCGTGCGCTGACGGGGGCGCGGGCTGGACTCTCCCCCTCCTCAACTCCTCAAGCTGCCGCGTCAGCTCCTCCACCTTGGCCACAGCGACTGATAACTCCTTTTCCTTTTCATTGAAGAGCGCTCGTATTGATTCTAGGTCGCTAGCTGCGGACAAAGGATTTTTTGAGATTGGATAATAAACTACTTAATAGGAAAAGGTTTAGTTTAAAAAGGTTGGGATGGAGTTCGGTGGTCTGAGTCTAATGCTTAAGAACCTATCTACTACTTAGGGGTTTTTTTTTTACTATCTAACCCTATTGTGACATATATCTCATAGTGAAGAAAATTTATGCTTAAGAAAAAAACATGGTAGAGAGCATTCTGAAAAAATGAACTAAAAAAATGTTGGTGACTAAAGTTGCCTTTTTTACCCTTTGAGTAAATATCTTTATACTGCTGCCCCCAATAATGTCCCCTCAAGTTCATGTAGATAAATACGTCACTACATTTCAGCCGATATTAATATTAACATATTAAATATCCTGCTTTCAATATTACATTGCAAAGTGCAAATTGCTCCCTAATTCAGTTCAAATTATTTACAATCACGGCACGTAATCAATAAGGATTAATTAATACGCTGTAATGGCGTGTCAGACAAAGTGCAACAACAG